>NC_133655.1:6565498-6831615 GCF_009905375.1 Apium graveolens
AGTTACGAATATAACATTATTTCACATTTAACTAGATAAAATTATATAAATTAATTACAAAATTGTAAATATGATATAAAGGGTTGGAATAGTAATTTTATTGAACACTTTAGGGAAATATGATTTTCCTCTTCCCTTTATATACACACAAATGTATTTCCTTCTCAAAATAATATTACTCATATCATATACTGTGAAATACTTAGCCGCCCACAAGTGAGAGAAACACTGAGAGAGCACGCGTTTGTATAATCGTTCTTGTTCCAGATCGTTGGACAATTCATGGTCAATCGTTCTTGTTGTAGATTGTTGGACGATTCTCAACCAATTGCTTGGATATAGAAAGAAACATAAATTGTGCAAGTGGAATATGTTCGGATCTGTAGATCTTTCGGTATCCACTTCAATCAACTCATAAGATTCTGAGCCTCTGAATTAACAATTTTTTCATGAATCCTTGAAGATAAGATTTTAGGTTTTTTAACAATTTATTTGTGTTTATATGCTCAAATCCCACATCTTCCTCATCAAACCATTTTTCATCATCCATCGGTACCTTAATTGGACATAGCAAGAGAGAAAAATTGTGTGAGTGGATTGTATTGAGATTCATGCATCTTTCATTACCCACTCCAATCAATTATTAAGATTAATATGAGCGTCTGAATTAAGTATTTTTCATGAATTTTAGTATTTTTGTGTTAATTTTTTTTCGATTATGTTTATGTGCTGAAAGTCGCTCCCACGTCCTCGTGTGAGCACTTTGCATCATCCATCCATCATTTATCTATATCTACCCTGTGCGTTATCCATCCATCCTTATCTATATCTACCTTACTTTACATCATCCATCCCATATCTATATCTACCCTTACATCCATCCCATATCTATATCTACCCTTACATCCATCCCTTATCTATATCTAGCCTTGACATTTTACACATCATCCATCCTTCCCTATTTAAAATTCTACCCATCTACGTCTCTTTCCAAATAAATTTTAAAAAATTTAAATCACTGTTGTAATACTCTAACTATTTTTGAACTGTAACTCAATAAAATCATTGAACAATATAATCTCAAAATTTTAAAATATATTTGCTATCCTATCATTCCTATTATACCAAAATTGACTTAATTGTTCTAATCATATACTATTTGAGTTATAACTCAATAAAATCATCAAAAACAAGAATAATACAATTAAAAAATTTCCTATATTGGTAAATTTTTCCAACTTTTCCCAATTATAACTAGTTATAATTATAAAATGCTAACCATCTTGATTTTAATATGAATCGACTTACCCCGTCATCTTCTGGTCAGCGGGGAACCAGCTGATCGGATATATGTGATTCAAACCATGATTAAGTGTACCATGCATATATGTACACATCTATGTTTATTTATAAAAATTATACTAATTTATATTACGGTAAATCAAATTAAATTAAGTTCGATTTTAGATTTTTTATTAAGATATAGCCTAAAATTGTTAACATGAATTTTTTCCTTAAGAAAAAAATTGATACATATAAAAGGTTTAACAGAAGTCATGGATCATTTTCATTTTTTAATTTTAAAATATTAAATATTTATATTGCAGGAAACAATGAAAAAAGTGCTCTCAAAAGAAGTGAGGTCTACATTTATTTGGAGGTAAAATTTTAATTTTTTATTTGAATTAAAATTATTTATAAAAAGGTCAGCATCGTATATGAACTTCCATCACATCTATTAGTTAGCTACCTACCTACAATTTAATGTGTAAAATATCCTCTAATGCATCCATACAACAAATTTGCAGTCTACAAGTAAGGCTACACACTATTCATATTTTTAATCCAAGTAGTTATCAAATAATTATATACTAAAAATACAAATCACATAGCACAAATGAGGAAAGAAAATCTAAAATTTGTAATCAATTTCATACTTAGGATTTCTCACATAGATGTGATCAAACATCACTCTAAATTGCTTGTGTTTTTCAAAAAACCTTAATGTAAATTGTAATATGTTGTCCAACATTTAGGCCGGGAATCGTGATATGTTTTTTAGAGCGTAGTATTGTGTCAATTTAGTTGCTGGTTCACTTGATCATTATAAACAACAGTTTCCAAGAAAGATCAGTTGCTTTATACATGAGTCATGTCTGTATAATGCTTTTTTTCTTTGTTGCTTGCAACTTTTGTCCTATGTAATCCTTGGCTTCGTAATTTTTTTCATCAAATTATGAAAATCATATCCTAACTTTAATCTTTTTCTTTCATAGATCCTCATGCAGATGTTTCCAATAAAATATAATTACGATAAAAGTTGGATCGGGATATAAACCGAGCCAGTGAATTTGTCATCTGCATGACAGCCATTGATTTCACTTAACATCGAGATTTTTGCATGGTACTTTTGGACAATGTTGGGCCAAGGAAATGAGGAGGACTTCGAATAGGAAATTAGAACCTTAGAATAGATGTTTGTAATAAAATGCCCAATAGAAGCCCAATTGTAAGGGGGAAACCCATTAAAGACTCCATATAAATATAGTGTAATTGCCCTACTTGTAAAAGGTTGGAAAAATAAGTATCAATAAAGAGTATAGTTCCTCATATAAACATGGCTCAAACTAGGGTCATCATTTGATACTAGAAGGAGCTCTTAAATTTGATACTCCAACATGATCATTGAAGAAACAGATCTAGAGAAATGTGGGAACACGACAGAGATCCAAACTGTTCAAAAATCAGAACATGTTGCTTCCGGTGGAGGAAAACCCCCCACCTGAAGGATCTCAGGCGCATAGACAACCAGTCAAACGCAAGAGGAAAATGATTAAGGATACTCGCTCTCGTATTTTAACAGAAAAGGGGAAGCAGGTGCTCTCCAGTGATGCTAGGTTGCATTTACAAAAGTTGCGGCAGAAGAAACTGTTACGAGAACAAGAGATAGACGGTGTAGAAGGCTCATATGAAGAGCTCAAGATGTTAGAAGCTGAAACTCAAAGACTAGAGGCGAAATTGGAAAAAATAAGAGAGATTCAACATTTGCAGTAAGAGTTGAAACAAGCGTTGATTAAGGAAGGTGGTGATGAGGAACTTGATTATGTAAAGCTTTCGGAGGATGATGATGATTACTATTATGATGAAGATGAGGTTTCTACTGAGTCTATATATTCAAGACCCCGACATCCTAAGACAGTGTCTTTAGGGGGAACTTCGCAAGGGTCGGTGTCAAAAGACTCGATCTTACAGGAGGAGTTCTTAAAAATGCAGGAAGATATGGCCCAGTTGCGAGATCTAGTTCGCACTCAATCGAGGTTCGAAGCCCCGGTGGAAAGCCCTCTCTCTCGAAGCATCGAGAAAGCAAAAATAGACAGGACTTTAAAAACTCTGGCACTTGATCAATTTGATGGATCCTCTGACCCATCGGGTTTCCTTAACACCTTTGACGGTCGAATGGTGTTTTACGAACACTCAAAAGTCGCCCGTTGCAAATTCTTCTCTACATGCTTATAAGGCACAACCCTACGTTGGTACAACAATCTCCCATCTAGGTTAATTGACTCTTGGACTATGTTGAAGATTAAATTTCAAAAAAGATTTTCAAGCAACTATAAAGGGGGCAAAATTACGGAATCTTTGATTACGATGAGTTAACGGCCTAGCGAATCTCTGAGAAGCTATATTAGGTCACTTTCGTCAAGCTATATCTGAGATAACAGACCTAGAGGAGCCTTTGTCGGTGAATTATTTAGCAGCAGACATTGATGGAAACCGACATGACATTTTACTAGAAGAACTCATAGAAAAACATCCTCAACACCTTCATGCAACATTCCAAATTTTGAAACACCGTATGACACTCCAAGAGGGCAGTGGGTAGTATAAGATCGTTGAGACGCTCTAGTTACAAATATGACAGGTCAAGAGCTCATAGTCCCCGGACTCCGAGATCGCGAGGATATAATTCCAAATACCCTCGACGTTCAGCAGCAAGAAGAGATAATAGAATGGAAGAACATCGAACCGCGAGGGGTCCATGAATATCAATGATGGTCTTTCTCAGACCAAAAATGGCAGGCCCCGGGACAGAAAAGATAAAGAGTTTACCAAACTCATAGTTTGCGACTATCATGAAGATACTGGACACACTATAGAACAGTGTTACCAATTAAGCAATCACATGCAATCCAAAATCAGAAAAGGCCATTTCGTCCATTATATCGAAGGACAAGGCCAAAACTCATTAGAGACAAGATGACAGAATAGTCGACATAATTTTTGGGGGTTACGCCGCCGGAGGCGTGTCAAACAACTCTCGTAAGTCGTACGCTCGAGAAGTGTGTAATGTTAATCCTAAGTGTCCCAAAAGATACAAGCCTTTTCCATCTCTCGTCATATCCTTCTGGATTAGAGCTATGCCCCAAATATCATACGAGGCCATCAAGATGCGCTGGTTATCACCGCCAAAATCAACACTAACATAGTAAAAAGATCCTTGTCGATAACGGTAGTTCTGTCGACATCCTCTATCATCATGCTTTACCGTGAATGGATACAGGAGATAGAAAGCTAGAAATACCCATTCACCTCTTTATGGCTTCACATGTAATGAGGTGAAAAGTGGTCGAGATAATTGACCTGTCGGTGCTTTTCGGCACGATGCCTTGTCAAGTATGGAAGATAGCTAAGTTCCACGTAATAAGTGCAACCTCAAGTCACAATGCTATACTAGGGAGAATGACAATCTCGGCATTATAAGCCATTACATCGATCCCTCACTTAAAAATGAAATTCCCGACTGAGTTTGGAGTGGGAGAGATGTGTGGCGACCAAGCTGTGTCAAGACAATGCTACTTCACTACTGTTGTGCATAAGAAGCAAGATAATGACACTCAATCTGTCAATGAAGTCGTTCAGATAGATGCCGGTAGCATTTTCGACATTACAAGGGATCCCTCGTTCTCACCTGTCGGTGAAACGATCGAGATTGCGATTGATGAAAATTCCCCCAGCAAATCGGTTAAAATTGGAAAGATTTAAATCCTCAAATAAAAGATGAATTAACGAGGTTGCTTCGGGAGTTCTCGGACATATTTGCATGGTCACCATCCGACATGTCTGGAATTCCAACTGATGTTGCAAGACACTCTCTACATGTCCGACCGTCAAAAGAATCCTGTCATACAAAGAGGCGGACTTTCTTAGATAAAAAATGTCGAGCTATCGACGAAGAGCTTGATCGACTTTTAGTGGCACGATTATCGAACCGGTGAAATTTCCTACATGAATTGCTAATGCTATCCTGGTTAAGAAAAGTAATGGAAAATGGAGAATGTGTGTTGATTACTCCGACCTCAATAGAGCATGCCCTAAGGATTATTATCCTTTGCCAATATAGATCAACTTATAAACGCAATGGCGGGTCATGAAATGCTATCTTTCATGGACGCTTTCTCAGGCTATAATAAAATCAGGATGGATGATCAAGATTGGGAATAAACGACGTTTATCACACATCGAGATGTCTTCGAATATCGAAACATGCTTTTTGGGTTGATCAATGTCGGTGCGACATTTCAGCATAGATGGATGAAATATTTAAAAATCAGTTGGGTCGAAACCCCGAGGTGTATGTCGACGATATGATAACAAAGTCAAAATTTTTAAGCGGTCATACCCTAGACCTCGAGAAACCTTTGAGAATGTTCATCGTAATAATGTGATTAAATCCGTTAAAATGTTCTTTTGATCTAACATCTGGAAAATTGTTGGGATTTCTTTTCTCCCAACAAGGGATTGAGGCTGACCCCTCCCAAATAATAGCTATATTGAAATGAAGGAGCCTTCGACCATTAAAGAGGTGCAACGCCTCACTAGATGGATAGCGGCCCTTCGTCGTTTCATACCACAAGCCTCTAAAAATGTTGTCCATTTTTTAAGGTTATCAAAGAGGCTTCAAAGAATAAGAAGTTGATGTGGGATGATCAATGTAAGAAAGCTTTGAAGTATTGAAAAATTTCCTGACAAGCCCACCAATTTTAGCAAGAGCATTGTCTCGTGAAGCTTTGGAAGTGTACATCTCAGCCTCTGATGGGTCGGTAGCCTCCGTTCTAGTCAAAGATGTCGAGGGATGTGAAGCCCTAGTTTACTATGTTAGCCATACTCTGAAAGATGCAGAAACTCGCTACCCACATGTGGAGAAACTAGTTTATGCTCTCGCCATAACAAGCAGGAAGCTCCGTCACTACTTTTAAAGGCGTCCTATTAAAGTCATGACTAATCAACCCCTGAAGCGCATCTTGCACAGAGCAGATATGACAGGGCGTCTCGCTGCTTGGATGGTCGAACTTAGCCAGTTTCACATCGAGTACCTATCCCATAGTGCAATGAAATCCCAAATCCTATCAGTCTTTGTTGTAGAATGCAATTTTGACACATCTACAACTGAAGAAACGATGTTCCCACAGATGCCTATACTCTTTATGTCGACGGATCTTCAACAACATAATCAGGGGGTACAGGTGTGATCTTGATCAGTCCAGAGGGCTTCAAAATACAACAAACTTTGAAATTCTCATTCCCGATAACAAACGATGTAGCTGAATAGGAAGCATTGTTAGCAGGAATACGCCTAGCGATTGAGCTAGAAGTGAAAGTTTTAGAAATATTTGGTGATTCCCAGCTTGTCACCAAACAACTACAAGGCGAGTTTAAGGCACATGATGTTCGAATGTCGACATATTTGAATCTAGCCATGTCTCTGCTGGGGAAAGTTTCGTCATGGACAATCAAGAACATTTGCAGGGAAGACAACCAATGGGCTGACGCCTTGTCTAAATTAGCATCATCCGTCGCTGCAACATCAGAGGCAATTTATGTCGAAGAAAGAAATGCTTCCTCTATTGATATGGATACTCCATACGTCGACATGCTGAAGGTTAATGAAATCTCCTCTGTTACAGATTGGCGTCAACCTATTTTGAAGTACATCTTGCAGAATAAATTGCCACAAGATAAGGGTGAAGCCAGAGCCATTTCATACAAGGCAAATAACTATTATGTGCTAGAAAACAAATTATATCGACGAGGGCTCGTGGAGCCACTACTCCGATGCTTGGGACCAGAAGAGTCTCACACCTCGATAATCAAAGTCCATACAGGAATTTGCGGGGATCATTTGGGTGGAAAGAATTTAGCCCTTAAAATAATGAGGCAGGGTTTATTTTGGCCCATAATGCGAAGTGACTGTGAGGATTTCTTGCGAAAATGTAAATCATGTCAGATATATGGAGCGGTATCTCATCAGCCCTCGGTGGAAATGATCCAGATTGTCAACCCATGTCTCTTCTACCAATGGGGTATAGACATCGTGGGTCCCTTCCCGAAGTCCAAAAACCAGGCACAAAACATCTTAGTGGCTGTTGACTACGTAACAAAATGGATTGAGGCAAGACCATTAGCCAAAATCCGAGAGAAGGAGATGATCGAGTTTCTAATGGAGTTCATTATATTCAGGTTTGGGGTCTCAAGAATTGTGGTAACTGACAATGAAACTCAATTTGAAGGAGAAAAGTTCACCAAAACACTTTGACAACTTAAGATTAAACACATCAAATCCTCGGTGGCATAACCCCAGGCTAACAGACAAGTTGAAGTGTCTAACGCATAATCTAACAAGGATTTAAGAAATCTATGAGTTGCCGAATATGCCCTGGTCTTAAAGAACGACCCCTAGAAGTGCGACGGACATATCCCTTTTAAGATGGCTTTTGGCTTGGAAGCAATTTTACCCGTCAAAGTGTTTCTTAACTCATCAAGGGTCGAGTATTTTGATGTTGAAGCCTCACGAGAAGGATTCCAACTTCATAATGTTCTTATGGAAGAAGTTAGGGACGAGCCATCGAAGAGAGTACTCCAACAGCAAGTGCGTACAACAGCTTATTTCAACAAGAAAGTAAGGTTAAATAGTTTTTGGTTGGGGATCTAGTCCTTCGAGAGTCGGCGGCTTCACAACCCACCATCACGAGAAAGTTCAAAACCCCATGGGAAGGATCTTAATAAGTAACAGGGCTCGTCGTGCTAGGAACCTACCGACTGTCTATGCTCGATGGTACACCCATAAAAAATGCTTGGAATGCTATTCACTTGAATAAGTATTATCAGTAGTTAAGTTATTTGAATTGTGAGAATGAAAATGTCAACTTTCAGACTATAAAAATTAGTCTTAACAAAAAGGGGTTGATATGAGATCCCCGTTAATAGCATGTTGTTTCTCTTTACAAGATCAAGCCAGGTTTATGGTGTTACAAGATAGAGATGGTTTTGCATTTCAACGTCCATGACTCCATTCTTAACCTTTAGGAGGAATCTGCCATAGAGAAGCAGACTTATTGACCTTTGCAAACCAAGCAACCACTTTCAACAAGGAATGTTACTTCTAAAAATCTTCAACAGATCTACGTTGCTTTGAATTGGCTAGATCGCCTAGTGGATTGGTTTTCTGCTGATTGGAAGGCAGAACCGAGGACTACTATGATTTGAATATATTGCACAAAACTTTAGGTTCTTTAAGTTAGAAAATTTAGATCCTTACTTGGGCCTCACCTGTTAAGTGAAAATATAAGAGCCTCTCCTTTTTTCTTCTTATTTTCTGATCACTATTAATTACTGCTCCACTGTTTGGCCCTTTATGTTGAGTTTTCATAAAAGCCTGCATCAATTCCTATACCTTGTGATTCAGTTTGACAAACTTTATGTGTTTTGTTTACTGGATTAGATGTCAAGCTTTTCTTGTTATGATTTTATGGCTCTTCCATGTTGAAAGGCTTTGGCACTAAATATTATGGGTATTTTTGAACATTTTTGAAATGCAGAATCTTATCAAGGGACGACCAATCAAAAGTAATTCTATTATTCGTTCTCCCTCTATCTGTGATAAAACCTTTTCATTTAGGGGATACCAACTGACTGAGGAGTAACAACTGTCTGATTGATTTGGTAAAAAATGAGATTCGTCCTTATTCCCTGGCTTGATTTTTGTGGCCGAAGTTTTTGCCTAGTGATTTCATCTGTAACTGTTTAATTTTTATAGTTTTCTTCTATGGGGTAGGCAACATACTTGTTACTTCAGTTTACATCATCATCTTGCATATTTAGCCTAACTAGGATGTTTGCATTATGCTATTGTTGATTTAATCTTGATGTGGCTCGTTTTTGTCATTTTTCTCCTTAAAAAGAACTCATTTTTAGTTTCCATTTTGCCATTGGCAGGGGATGGTTATATTCTATAAGGTGTTTGAAGATGAACATAAAGTGTGGGGTGCAACAATCAAAATAAAAGGGGATTATATATGGCCCTTACGACTACTTCGAGCAGTAGCCTACACGTACTGATATGATTTGCACCCGTGACTCCAGTTTTAAATCTTATAGTGTGTTCAATACTGATATATGTATAATTATACTGCAGAGAAAAATCTAGAGAATCTGGATACAAAGATGATTACAATATCTCCAATCCACATTACTCGGTAATTATCATAACAATTTGAATTGAATGTTGTTTTGGCCATATGATACTTGATAGTAAATTGTTGATTAAAGTATCTCATATCAGTAATTGTTATCACAAATTAATAGTAATGTTATTTGCCATTGTATGGTTCCTTCTCACGTAATTTACCCTGTTACTTGTGGCACACTGGCATATCATATGCAGCAGCAGGACCGTGATAAGCTGTAGAACTTGGGACTATATCAATGAGATCTAGCAACTTCGGGACATCAATTACTCATTGTTACCCTTTCTTGAGGATCAACAAGACTTTGGTGCCTGTTCGGAGGGGGGGTGTTCGACTGGAGTTTTGAAATTTTTTTAACTTACATGACGTGCTATGCCTTGAAACAGTTTGGACTTCTCACATCCCAGGATTTTCAAGATTTTCAATGGGTCAAGATTTGGAACAGAAAACTCTGTGTGATATCTACTTCATTATTTGTAATTTTTTTTCTAACTCTGTATTGGCTAGAGTCCATACTAATTACTAACTTATTCATTTTTGTTGTAGCACCTGTGATCGACATAGAGAAACATTGTAACATCACAGTAAGGGCTCGGATATCACGTGTCCCGTCCATGCAAAGTAGTACGTCCTTTTCCATGGAGCGTAAACTCTCAATGTTATTTACTTTTTCAGTTTCAGAAATTATAATATAAATAATGCAAAGTATTATGTCTTCCATTGCACTGTGCCCCAATGGTAAGTTATATTTAGGATCCTAAAAATTTTGCAATTTATAAAAAAAATCTTTTTAATGGCACAATTGCTCAAAATTTGTGTGAAAATAATTTCCGGCTGGGTGTAGTGGCCTAAAGTGTTATTCATTTTATCATGTGCTTTTACTTTGTTTAGATGAAGCTGCAATGGTAAGATTTTTGATGGATGACAATGGAGATTGTCTGCCGCCCATGCAATTGAATGCAACTTCTGTAAACACTGAGATGTTTTTTGACAAAGCATTTAATTATAACCTGATGGTCACTTTTGTATCCTTCTCTAACATTACTTGATCAAACATTATGTATTGATAGATTGAGAATGGTTGATTCTCCTTAACCGTCTGCCATATATTAGATCTCTATCCTTCAAGTTCTCCTGTTAATTCAGCAAAGGAAACATAGCAACACGCAATCTGTAAGGGTTCCATCTCGATCCTATATGTTGCTTCTGTAGGATTCTCAATTTGTGCCAGTGATCAGCTACTGCAGTTTTGTTGTTTTAAGACACTTGTACCGTTCTTATTTATGGATATCTGCAGTTTTTTTATATACTAGCTGACGGATATTCCATCCTACTGTCAGGGAGCTGTCAAAGTTTCAAGTTTCACAATTGGACAACAGGCTGTCATGGATGCATACCTTTGTCTTTTACATTTGACTGCAGGAATCACAGTTGGTAATTAGAATAAAACTTATTCTCTGTCTTTGGCATTGACCAAATTTTATTACTTTAAAAAACTATTTCTCACTACTTGTGTTCTCCATAATCATCACTTCTTCATGTATGCAGAACAATTGTATAACGCATTTTCCACTGCCGCATTCTTCAAGTTTGTTATCTTCTCTTTTTGTGAGTTGAGATTTTTTCTCCATATATGGAAGGCAAATAGGCCTACAAATTACATACAGAGTGTGGAAGCGAGGCGTGAACTTTCAGTTCTTTATATTTATTTTCTGTGAGTAAAACTTTTGCTTAGCTGTTTGTAATGAATTTTTGTCCTGTATGCATACCTTTGAAATTCATAACTTGAGATTCACATTGAACATTTATCACTATGAATGCAGTTATACCTGAATCTCGGGCCACTCTGTATAGGAAGATACCTTTTTTTAATTTTAAATTTTAAATTGCTTCCCCAATTTAACATGTATCTTTGTTACTTGGATTACCTATTCTGACAATCCTACATGAAATGCTAAGATTATGATCATTTTATTGCATGAGCTTGTGCAACGTTGTGCTGTTATAGTGTTTGGCAGTATATGTAAGGTTCATTCTAGTAACAGAAGATAATAGTATACCAGAAAACATAATCATGAATCTTTTGAGAGGATATATACAGTTGCCAGTTCTGCTCCAGAACAGTTGCAATCCTAAGCTATCCTCTTCTTCTGCATTTGAAAGAAAAGCATTTGTGTACTTGTAAAATAAGATATCTGATAAAAATATTTGATGGCGTATAACTTTTTGTGGAATAAATGTTTCAACTTATTAGCATTAGTATCAATTATATTAACCTAAAAGTTATGGATATTTATTCTTAGTAGGGAAGTAGTGCTACTTCACACTCACACATCTTTATGGTTTACGTTTTCAGGTGGTATCCTTCTGGGAGGTATTCTGATCACGTACGAGTTCCCTAAATTCCTTCCAGTTATTACTCTGGTTGTGCACTCCTACTGGATACCTCAGAGTGCCACAAATGTTTTTCGTGACCCAAGAAAGCCACTACAGCCTAGTTACATTATTGGAATGAGTGTAACTCGGCTTGTAATTCCTTTATATATCTTTGGATGTCCCCGCAACTTCATGCACATTAAGCCTGACAGGAGTTGGTGCATCTATTTGGTGGGTTTTGCTGGGTTGCAAGCAAACATTCTTCTTCTGCAGCACTATCTTGGATGTCGATTCTTCATTTTTTTTGGCAGGTTTGATGTAACTTTTCACCATATATTCGTGCAACCGTTTTCTATTTTGTTAATTAGTTTATGTAACTCTTCCCTGTTATTTATATATAAAATCAAGGTAGAGAATGCCTAGTCCCTGCATATTGTTGTAAAGAAAGTGCCAACCAATATTCTAACTTAATTTAGTTGCTGAATATTCTAATCCCTGTATATTGCTGGTTCACTTGATCATTATAAATAGTAGTTTCTAGGAAAGATCAGTTGCTTTATTCTTGTGTCTTGTCTGTATAATGCTTTTTTCATTGCTGCTTGCAACTTTTGTCTTCTGTAAACCATGGCTTCGTAATTTTTTCCTCAAATTATGAAAATCATATCCTAACTTTGATCTTTTTCTTTCATAGATCCTCATGCAGATGTTTCCAATAAAATATAATTACCATAAAAGGTTGGATCAGGATATAAACCGGGCCAGTGACCGCGTCATCTGCATGACTGCCATTGATTTCACTCAACATCCAGATTTTTGCATGGTACTTTTGGACAGCTTTCAGCTTGAAGTTTAAGGCTATGTAAAACTAATTAAAAATGTTTAAGGGTAAAAGGTAGCTAGCCACTCCCTGTGTAACTAACGTTGTCCGAACCTATATGTGCTGGTGACGCCATGTGAACATGTCTTCCATTCACATTGCTTACTTAAGTGGATGGATATAAAGATGGATTGCCCAACCTACAGGCGGCGGCTTCCACCAGTGTAGCTACAGGGACGGAACCGGGAGGGGGACCATCAAACTATCTAATATATATATATATATATATATATATATATAATTGGAACATTGAGGGGACCATGGCGACCCATGCCCCCCGCCAAAATCCATCCCAATAGAGACAACAATCAACCCGGGAACCGTAAAGGATGCTGACTACACTACAACATTTTTGCAATCATACAACTATTTTTTTCGTTGTCTGAAAGGTAGTTTTTCCGTTGTGTATCCAACACTCGTATGATCGAAGGTTGGACAACAGTCGTTAATACAGTTGTAATAAGGGAGATTCAACAACAATGTTTAACACTGGTTACAATCTGGATGACACAACGGTTGTTTTAGAAAAACTATTGTTGGAACATTTTTAACATGACAGTTTTCTTAGTAATAAACAACAGTTTATTTACGTCAAGAGAAAGTTCTAAATTTTCTTTCCAATTTTAAATATCTTTTTCAAACAACAGTTATTTTATACATCTATTATTTATATAAAAGAACAACAACAATTATTTTCAGAGGTAGTAATATAAGTATCTTTTAGACAACAATTTTAGGGTGGTGTTATAATGCAAAAGAGATAACGGGTTACTTTTCGGGAACCATTGAAGAAACATTTGTAACACGACAGTTTACTAAGTAATAGACAACAGGGAGTCAATGGCAAGAAATAGTTCAAAACTAATTCCTTATTATTCAAGCAATGGTTTGTTTAAAGTAACAATTGTGTAAAACCTTTTAAACCAATTCTTTTTATATTGTGTTCTAAGTCATGTCTTCATAGTTCAAACAACAGTTAATAACTAACTGGTGTTATTGAATTGTTGTTTAGACAATGACTTATATTTTGACAAAATTATGTACTTGAGGTAACCGTTGTCCGAAAATGATATAATGCTTACTTTTGATTTAAAAAAACCATTATCTTATTAGGTATATACATTTTGCATATTAATTTCATATTTAATTAAAACTAGTTGCATAAAAAACCACAAAAAATAGGCCCCTGCCAAAATAAAAATACCATAATCCAAAACAAAATCATACCATAATCTAGGCCCCCGCCAAAACAAAACCAATTCACTACCATACCATAATCCATACCATACCATAATCCATCCGTTCAACAATCCAAAACAACCAGATCTACCTACCAAACTATCAGCAATCCACCGAACACAAAATACATTATCGCAAGTCTACTTATCACCAACTACATACATAAAACATCCACTTTACGATAAGTTCAAACGAGTCTACTTTTCAACATTTGATAAGTTCAAACGAGTCTACTTGTCAACATACGATAAGTTCAAACGAGTCTACTTATCACCAACTACATACATAAAACATCCAGTTTACGATAAGTTCAAAAGAAAAGAAAGGCGAGGACCTAGCTTGCACAATGTTTCATAAAATATTTTGCAAACTCAACCCATCTCGTTGATGTCATCCTCAGTGTAAACCAGGTTTGATCTACGCAACCACTGAAAAATCATCCAAAATTTTGTATAAGTAACATGTTCTGCCCTTATAAGAGTAAATACAAAGTGGATGAAAAGGCCCACAGATAGTCAATTGTCACCTTATTAGCAAAGTCCAGCTCCTTATCATGAATGATTTCCATCATATATCGCATCACAAACAGGCCACAATCCTTGTTCCCGGTCTGCACTGGAACTCCCTAAAATATCAAACAAAAATTCATTTAAAATATCCAGTCTCCTTTAATAACATAATTAATATATGATCACAAAAATAAATAAATACCGCCATGTTCTCCCACAATACTTTCTTCTTCAGAACCTTTCTCAAATCCTCCTTGTACATTTTAATGGCACTGCAACCAAAACGAGATATATCAAAACATAAAATAACCACTACAAAATATGGTCGGACAAGATTTATAAGTCAAGACTTAATAATCAAATTTTATAACGTGAACTCTTACTTGTCGACAACTTCCACCCATTCTCCATTTGCAATTCGGCGTTTAAGAGGGTCCATATAGTAGACTACCTCTGCGTCTAGATTGACAACTGTCAAGGTCCAGTGGTTGCTACGAAAAATAAATAGAGGTGCTTGTTAAATAGTAAAGCCTAAATTTGATGCTTTTTTCTCAACCAAACAACTAAAATATCATCAAAAAAATTACATTTCTATTGAATTAAAATCAACCTAAAAATTATTTAAACTCACTATTTGTGAAAAATAATCCAAAATGTGATACTAGTAGAGTGTAATTTACTGTAATAAACATGATCAGGTATAACATCAAAAATTGAAGGCTCGTACTCATAAAATTTAAATTCCGGTAAATAAATCAACTTTAAAACTGAACCTATACAATTATCATCAAATTTGAAGTTCAAATATTATGAGGTTGAACTATACAATTTCCCCCGTCTTAGAAACAAACCTAACATCTAGTAACAAAATCAATTAAATACTGTAAGGCATGTGATTACTTTTATATTAACTTTAAAACTGTCAAGGTATTTGATTACGTTTATACTGAACCAATGCAATTAATATAAATTTCAACAACAAATATAATCGAGTTTAACTATACAATTGAATCCATTCCTTAAAAATAAAAGCTAAATTCTTAAAAAAAATTAATAAAAAAATGGCAAGGCTTAACAGCTTAATAGCTTGGGATAGTAAAAATACTTACATATCATTGTACGGCAGGAGAAAATGTTGCCCTTTCCTAGAATCTTTAAATCTTGTACACAATTCACGCGACCTCTACACTGCACTGCCACATCCAATGGCACCGATTGTGCCCGGATCTACAAAGCTAATCATGTTGACCATCTTATGCTTCTTCACATATTCATTCAAGAAGCTACAAATTAAATTAAGAAGTCCTTAGTAAAGATTGTCATATTTATTCCAAGGCTATATACTTCGAAAAAAAAACTTTGAATGAAAAGCTTACTGAATAAAAAGGCAAATGACAGAGCCGGCCATTTCACCACCAGAGCACACTGCATGTATTTCAGATAAGAACATGATTTGCTTCTTTGTAAAGCCAAATGCTTCTTTGCTTAGCTCAAAAGAAATTGTTCGGCCACCACTCAAGGCTTCCTTTGCCCATGTCCACAAACGTTTCATTGCAGAAGGATAATTTGAACCAATTTGAACAACAAGCTCTGGTTCAACATCTTCAATTACTTTATACATCTTCTTCATTTTCTTAGCATGGGCTTTCTTGGTTTTCTAAAACAATTGCAAATAAAAATAATTAAAAAAACAGACTAAACAAACACATAGTACATATATTAACCATACTAAAAAAGCATTCTGACCTTGGTGGCCAAAACATGAGAAGTACTGCTATTATTTCCTACAATTATCATGTTTCTCGGCCATGCAATAAAAGTTCCCATGGCTTCTTGAACAGTCAAAATTTCATCCCCAATAGGGAAGGGAATCTTAGCATCTCCTTGAATGACTTTAGTGATAGACACCCTTGCATTCTTTTCTCCAAGACTTACTTCATGGATAGTCTTCTCATGTCCTTCGGGAACGCGTACTTCATCAATTGTTGCACAAACAACAATGTTGCTCAACGATCCAACAGCCAATCGGCATACAGAACTACCCGAAGAATCCACTTTCATTTCCTCAACAGCCCTTCCACTATCATCCTCACCCGCCACCTTTTTATTATCCTCAAGCTCCACCGCTAAATCCATAAACAAATTATCTATCAATGTCACATTTTTTATGAACACCTACATCCACATCCACATCCACATCAACCCCACCCTTAGAGTGACAGCTTGCCTGCTGGGAATTTGGTTTCGGACTACCATCATGTTGTACACCATTTTTCGATTAATGTGCATTGTATTTTTCAAATTTAGCAGCCCAAAATGCATCTCTCTCTTTAATAATTTTTGGAGTCTCCTCTGCCATGTACTTTTGAATTGCCTCACGTACCCTTTCTTCCACTGTCCTCGCTTTTTTTTCCCTCGGAAGATCAAAATAAACCGACTGCTTCACATGAATTCCCTGACCACGTACTTGCCTCCGTGCTCAGGCTTACCGAGCGCCATTGTTAACACATCATTAGTATCTTCAACTTTAAGCTTTCCTTCCTTAACCTCCTCCTTCATCTTTTTCTACAAAAAATTTACTAACATTTTTTACCATAAGCACATACATCCTTTAAGCACATTCATCCTTTAATTATAATATTACACAACTAACACCAATTTGTTTTTACTAGTTATAAGCACATTCATGCAGGACAGAGCAAAATCATGCTCTTCTATTGTATTCCCAAAAGCCTTCTATCCACGGGCTTAGGGTGTTACTACGTTTTACGATAAAGATTACGAAAAGAGGATTACCTTGTTAATGGTAGATTCCACGCTCTTCTATTGTATTCCCAAATTCCCTTGAGCGAAGTGTGACCTCCGTCTTCTCAAGTTATCCTCTCTTCTTGCTCCTTGGTGGCTACAATATGTTTTCACACAATCCCAAGCAAGAAGAGAATAAGAATATATATAGGCTACAATAGGGACCATGGATAATTAGGTTGGGCCTTCTAATTACATCTTGAGCCTAGCCCAATGTAATTAAATATTAATTCAATCCACTAAAGAATTAATATTTGCACTACCTTTTCTAATACCGTAATTTAATTAATTCGGTTCCAATATTATTTGCTTATTAAATTCCCCATGTTTAAAATATCATGTACATTAATTAAATAAATTACTGATAATTTATTTAATTAATATCTTTTATCCTTGATCATCCACTCAACCTTTATTTAATTATGCCAGAATAAATTCCACCTGTAGGGTTTCACATAATTAAATCTTTTTGAGCTTTCAAGGGGACATCATTAACCCGAATATTATCAGGACATGGATTCCTTCAATAAATAATATCCACCATGTATATAATTCCATCACCCAAAATATAATGATATAATTCAAAAGAATTATTTCATATATAAATCAAAGCATGTAAATAATATACACGTGTCAATTACTATTTCCGGATTAAGAACCTAAGAATTAATAATAACATAGAATCTTAGTTCTCCTTCTTAATCAGTATTAAGGGAACAATTCTAAATTTGATCTTGTTCAATATACACAAAGTATACAAGTATTATTTATTAGTCAATATAAACTAATCTAAATAATACTACAACCATACCAGTGGATTGTCCAACACCACTTGTGATGTGAACCTTATTATATTATATAACCGTATTTAACAATCTAATATTCTGTATCTCATTTGATACTAGATTGTTCATAATATATAATATTAGACAACATGTAAACATTCAAATGATTCTCAAATAAACTGGCCAGAAATAAATGTACATACTTCAAATAAATATTTTCAGTATACACTAACAGGCACAACCAAGAACACATCTTAAAATATCAAAATTGTATAATTATCATAAAGTTTAGAGCTTCAAAATAGCCATCTAATAATAATAATAATAATCTTGCCAACCATATTCATAATAAAATTTAAAAGGTTCATGAGAAGATCATTAGAATACAATACAGAGTGTAGAGAATGAAGAATTATCCCTATGTTGTTATCGGTGAAATCTCCAAGCATAATGTCCTCCTTCTTCTCTTCTTGGATTCTCATCTTGATGGCTATGAATACCTATATTCAATCTTTAATAATAATCATTTAATATAAAGTCTTTTTTTTATTATTTCTTGGAATTAACACATATTTACCAAACCGAAAAGGTTTCTCAAAGTCAAATTCGTAGTTGGCTTTTTTCATCTGATCCTGGAATGTTCAAAGTGAAATTTGATATATGTGCATGTCTATAATGAAAGAGAATCTCATTATCTTCACATGGGCAGTTGAATCTCTCAAATATGATAAGTAGAACTCAAGATACGACCCAAACAATATGTCTTGCGCGTATAACCCAATAAATCCGAATTTTCTTCTATTTTAGCTTCAATCCTTTTCAATTTAGAATTTCTTGCTTTATACAATAAAAAATTAAAATTTAATTAACAAAAAATCCAATTAAATGCAAAATATAAATAATATGGAAATAAAAATCATCTAGAGTATACACAAATATATATCCTATCAAATATCTGACACACGCTTAGCATTTTGCACGTCCTCTGGCAAAGAAGAAAAATAAAATTATTTTTAACTAACTAACTCCACTTTCGTAAGTGACACAATTGTATTGAGCATATGCAACAAGTCGTTAACCCATAGGCAGCCTTAGTAGGACAAGCTGAGTCTCGTGAGGGTTTATAGAAGATAAACCCATAAAGTATATCTAACTCATGAAATAATAATGCATATGATACAATCGTCCTCAAGAAATGGAGGACTAAAACTATGTAGATGAATGATACTAAATGATTACAAAGGATCTCAAACATAATCGTATACACCAAGTGAGCAATAACCTCCAGAATATGCAACAAGTTAAACACATCCAGCTCACACTAAAATATTACCACATATAGTAAACACAAGTGCGGAGTGTGCGGAGTGTGCGAGTGTTCTTATATTCACAAAATGCTCTCTACTAAACTAAGAGCAAAGAAACACAAGTTTTAACATGACAAGCAACGTGAGTTAATAGCTCCCAAGTTGATCACTAGAATAGATCTTAAGCACTTTGTTACTTAGAACCAATCATCGTTCAAGTTTAACCATGAATTTTTATGTTTTATTTTATTGCTACAATACTACTAAATATATACACACATGATTTTTTAAAATGCTTGGTCTAAGGTCAGGAAACTCCTTAGGGTAAGTGAGTAATGACCACCATAAGACTTCACAAGCTAAGTTTAAGATCGGGTGGCTTCTCATGGTAAGTGAGTTACGACCACTCTCAGACTTTGCCAATCAAATTATACACGTATATGTATATAAGTGGTTTATTTTAACTGTGCAATGGTCGAGATCCCTTAAGATTTATGCTCTAATACCCATGTAGCGAGTGTTGGGTCAGCAATCCCAAACCATAAAAGGCTCTAGGTTAAAGGCACAAAGTCCCCTCAGACTTAAATACTCGAGTATTAATGAGCCCAACCTAGTCAATTATACCACTATTTTTTTGACGCGCACTTTATTGATTCTATGTTTTTTAAAGACATTTACATCCCACAACTTCCCCCAAAGTTAAGCATTTATGTGCTAAGCTAAAACATGAATAGTCAAAATCCTAATTATCAACAAACGGCTACCCCTCAAGAGATAAGGATATCTAAGTCTCAGTTCAAGAGCGTAAAAAGATTGTATAGGAAAATAAATTCCGCTCTAGTGCACTATCTAGTGTAATATAAAGTGGTCATAGCAAGACTTAATTACACACAAACTACACATAAAATTATCATAGGCCACTGACTTGAACTACTACTAATCTGAGATCATGCTATGTTACGCAATGCTATACAACTAATATATTATACAACTATATGATTTGATACAATGTATATGAATTAATTAATAAATATGCAACAATTTAGTCGAACATGGCATGTTTTAACTATTTTACAAGATTACAATTTTTTATTTTTTTATTTTTAAATTTATTAATATTAAGGACACATCCCCACACTTGAATGGTTCATTATCCCCAATGAATATGATATCTAATTATAATTAGAAAAAAATAATATTATACAAAAGACAGTTAAGAATACTCCCCTTGCATTTGCATGAGGTGCATCCTTAAAAAAGAGAAAAAAAAAATTGCCCCCTCCATTGAACCAAACTTGAGGCTCAATTTCCTTAGATAATAATTAAGATCATATTATTGAACAAATATGAATCAGCTCATCTGGTTGTTTAGTCAACTTGAAAATGTTTGATCTCTACAAGATCAGGAGTTGGAGCTCATGCAACAGCAGTACAATTATTTTTTTACACAGCAAATATGAAGGAACGAATAAATGTCCTGGTAAGTAATTGGGCCCATAAGAAATAGAGCGGGATAGTCATGAATTTTTTTTTACACGGCAAACATTAAGGAACAGGTAAATGGGCTGGTAAGCAATTGGGCCCGTAATAAACAAAGCGCTACAGTCCTGAAACCTAAGTGTGCGTGAAGACAATAATGTGAAGCTTGTATGACCATGCTTAATATTGGCATGCTCATGCTAAAATGGAAAAATATGGCAGACGCTTCTTGTAAGGTTGCGTGAGCATGGAGTTAATTGGTGTGATTGATCATGCCAAATAGACAAAACCTAATAGTAGATATACGTGACAAGAGTGTGGATGACTGCATAGGCAAGCAATAGGGCGGCAGCATGAGCATGCAATGTAATCACATGGACATGCTAAAGGGAATAAACTCACCATGTGTTGACAAGGAAGTTGTGCGATCAAGCTTAAAGTCTTCTAGATTAGGCCCCTTCCAAAAGTAAAAATTTCCCCAAAAATCAAGTACATAAATATATATGATGTGTCTCCGAATAAGCGCCTTCATTTATTATCTTTGGCTAGATAATATACTATCCACTTTCAAGGTGGCTACTTCCATGATATATGATCCATCTGTTAGAAAAATTGGATTTTTAGATCATAGTTTTATTATGTTCTTGATAATAACCCTAAAATCTAATGATTGGAAGTTGTTCCATGATATGTGGGCTTAACCTTTCATGTATGGTTTTAAGAATTTTTCTTAATGAAATCCATAGAGAAATAGAGTTGAAACTAGTAGCTTGTAAAAGCTTGAAATGGAGAATGTGTCATTTGTCCCACATTGAAAATAAATAAAGTGAGGATTATATTTATTTGTGATTTAATTTTTTAATTAGAATTAATTTATCAGTCGGGCTGGGTTATTGTCTCTGTTGGGCTTGGTCACTTTGTAAGTGGGCTGAGTCAGATTCAATGAATCTGAACATGTAACTGATAAATAAAGATTCATAATTAAAAACATTAAAACTGATTTAATGTGTGGATTAAATACAAAAGCTGTTACATTTTATTTAAATTCAAAATCAGCAGTTTTGATTTATGTATTAAATGAGCAGTTTTGATTTCTGATATTAATGTATATTAAAGTCTATTAATGTCAAGGTTGTAAGTTACACTTAGCTTCTACTATAAATAGAGGCCTAAGTTGTTGATGAAATACACCACACAACATTCTCTTCTCTTCTCCCTCTCTGCATTTCTCTCCCAAAAATACAAGTTCGAAGTGCTGTTATTTTTCCAGCGACTGAGGTGCTAGTCGAGGTGGAGGTTTTGTTGCTGCTGTTAACATAAACTCCGAGCTGTTTTATCCTGGTGGAGATATTGCACGCATCCCAAATACAGTAGGTAGGGGCAATATTCTCTTCAAGAATAGCCAGGGCTTCAAGCAAGGCCTGGTGACTCAGCTGTGATCGTATTTTCTTGGCATTTTGTATCTGTGTACTATTATTTTCAGACACATTTGAAAGCTATGGTTTCGGGTACATCTTTATTTTTCTCTTTGTTATTTTAGTTACTAATTTTGTTTACATGCATGCTTTGTTTTGTTAACTGTGGTCTTGGCCTGGACTTGCTAAATTTTATATATACTTGCCTCTATGTTGCAATATTTGTTAGTGAAATTTACAACATTCTTAAAGAGAATATTAGTTATTTAGAATTTAGCATAATGGTTAACGAAAGTGAGGTTATCGTTGGTGGTGGTAGCGATTCGGGTGCAACTGTTGGGGCCATTGATTGGACCACCTATAGTTTCCCAGAAGCTGTTGAACTTACCGGTTTACCGAAGAAATTCAACGGTGGCATTGGTTTTTCTCGCTGGCAGAAAAGGATGAAGTTGTGGCTGACTATAAAGGGTCAGTGGCCGGTTGTGGAATATGAGAAACCAGTAGTGGATCAAAAGAAGGCTGACATAGTTAAGGCTTTTGCAAAGTGGGCTGAGAAGGATGGAGTGGCTAGGGCGGCCATTTTGGCGGCACTAACAAACACTTTGTTTAATGTCTATTCTTCTGATGCCTACTCTGCAAAACTCTTATGGGAGAAGCTGGACTAGACACATAATACTCACTCACAAGGTCTAGAAAAATATTATGTGGCAAGGTTCCTCGAGTTCAAGCTGGTGGAAAATAAGTCCATGACTGAGCAGTGCATGAGTTCGAGATGATAGTGCATGCTTTGAAGGAGTCTGGAATGGACCTCCCAGAGAAGTTCAAGGTGATGAGTGTGATTGAAAAGCTCCCAAAGTCTTGGGAAGAGTTCTCTCTCTCCCTGAAAAGACAGAAAGGAGAGATCACCTGGACCAACCTTATGCTGGACATCTCGGTGCAAGAACAACACAAGTCCAAAAAGGGACATGTGATGCCTACTAAACATGGTACCTTGAAGGTAAACATAGCAACTGTAGGACAGAAGAGGAAGGCTCTTGCTAAGAAAACTAATAGTAATAAACCTAAGAGTGACAAGGACAAGGCCAAGAAACCCAAGGCAAACAAACCATGCACATCTTGTGGGTAGGTTGGGCACTGGAGTAAGGACTGCCCTACGAAGAAAGCGAAGAAAACTGAGGTAGCGCAAGCGAATGTTGTGCTTGGAACAGCAATTGGGCCTGTAGTGAACATGGTTGTTGGTGAAGCTACGGCTTCTGAAATCGACGTTGACCGGTGTTATGGATAAAAAACTAAGGTTATTATTTGCTGTATTTATTACTAAGATTCGGGAGCTCAAGGCCTTTAATAGCTGCTCTCGTGTTTCGTAGCTTAATTCTACCTTTACGAGATGTCTACGTATCTCTGTGAATTAGAGAATCAAGCCAAAAAACATAGTTCTGATCTGTGGGGTGAGGCCCATTATATAGATGTTGGGAGTCCTTGAATTGGACTTGGTATACGAGACTTGGTGGGCAAGTCTCATAATTAGAATGGACTTTGGAGTCCTAGATAGTAGGAAACTGATTCCTTATCCTTTTAGGTCCCCTTGAGGCTAATCTGTAAGGATTTATATCCTTATCGGGACTCTTCTCAATAGCTAATTTTTCCCTTATTAATTAATTACGAAATTAATTAATAATCAGGGTTTTTGGGCCTTCTTTGTTCCATCAGGCCTGATCTGGTCCATCAGGCCTGATCAGCATGTTAACCTTTCTGGTCTGAATGTCATACATCTTCTTATTGGGCCTAGCAGTCCACACCTTGTACAATTAATGCAGTATTTAATTATACTATCATAATTTATTTATCCCTATCATTTGCCCCCCAACTTTTGGGAAACATTGATTAGGTTTCGCAGAAGTTAAGTCTATTCGTTCCCTTACAGGGTTTCGTTTTTACGTAAAGTGTGGAGCGACCTACACATTTACAATGAATTTTCCTTTTATTCAGGAATTATCTTAATTTCCAGGAATTTTTCCCTTATTTCCGGGATTTTTCCCTAATTCTCTGGATTTTTCCCTTAATTTCTGGATTTTTCCCTAATTTTCTGGGATTTTTCCCTAATTTTTTGGGGTTTTCCCTTAATTTCTGGATTTTTCCCTAATTTTCTGGGATTTTTCCCTAATTTTCTGGGTTTTTTCCCTAATTTTCTGGATTTTTCCCTAATTTTCTGGGATTTATCCTTAATTTCTTGATTTTTTAGATTTCCAGCCCTTTTTCGACCAAGATCCTAGTCGAAATTTCGACCTGGATCCTAGTCGAAATAGGGGTCAGCCTTGCCATCCTGGTCGAAGGAATTCGACTAGGATCCACGACCTGGAATTTGACCAGGATCCTAGTCGAACTTTCGACCTGGATCTAGGTCGAAAACTCCCCCACTTTTTTTAGCTCCTGGTCTTGAGCCTATCGACTAGGATTTCGACCAGGATTCTAGTCGACATTTCGACCTGAATCCTGTTCGAAATTTTTTTGATTCTCTTGCTTCCTGTCGAAGGATTTCGACTAGGATCCACGACCTGGAATTCGACCAGGATCCTAGTCGAACTTCGACCTGGATTTTTAATCCACATTCTTGAAAGATGCTTGGTTTATTCGACCTCATTCCTGGTTGAAGTTTCGACCTTAATTCAGTCCCGTTATTCCAGCTATTTTCGGGTGTCTGCTCGAAAGATTTCGGGCAGGTATCACGACCTGGATTTCGACCTGGATTCTGGTCTTTTTTACCCGTTATTTTCGGGTGTCTGCTCGAAAGATTTCGGGCAGGATTCACGACCTGGATTTCGACCTGGATTCTGGTCTTCCACTAGCCTTCTTCATTTGGCTTTAATTTAGGGTATTGTATTTTCCAAATCCTAATTGGATTTGGGCCTGGCCTTCTTTATTGGGCCTTATTAAATTTTACTGAGCCTCTTCTATTGGGCTTTTCCAAATCTTATTGGGCTTTTACAAATCTTAATGGGCCTCTTTTATTGGGCTTTTCCAAATCTTACTGGGCCTTTTTTATTTGGGCTTTTTCAAATCTTTATTGGGCTTAATATTAATCTGAGCTTAGTATACCCTGTTTAGAATCCTCTAGAATCCCTAGGAATATTCTAGAATATTCCTTTTTTCTGGGCTTTTTCCTATGGGCCTTTGTCCTTAATGGGCCTTCGTCCCTTCAACTTCCTTTTCCAATTACATAAAGGACTGAGGAGAGACTACTACTTCTCACCTTCTCATTTCTAAGTTTTCTTCTTTCTCCTCCTGCTAAGATTCTCAGAGCAATAACAACAAGTCGGAGCTCAAATCCTTTTTTAGGAGTGCTTTTTCAGGTAAAATTCCTCCCATTACTTTTCGTGTCTATTTTTCCATTGTGTGCCCTTTTAAGATAGCCTGCTTACGTGCCCCCCTTTTTTCAGATGGCTGACAAAAAAATAACTCGCTTGGCCGAGATGAATGTGGCTAGAAAGTCCAATGAATTTCCTATTCGATCGAGGTACACTTCTTTGATCGACATGATCAACACTCGAGGGGACGAGTACCCGTCTGATGCGCATCTGGACGCGCACGACCATATTAGCGCTTTATGGGATCTCAAGGAGCTGGAAAAGTTGAGCAGCTGCTTCAAAATCAAGGAACCTTTTAAGCTTGTTCTCGCGGGTCCGGCTGACAGGGCTTGCCAGTGGAAAAAGGACGCATTATGCGTCTATAGGGATACTCTAAGGGTAGGTATCAGACTCCTTTTTCATCCATTCATTCCCTTGTTACTGGCTGATGTGGGCATCAGCCCTTGCCAACTCCCCCCCCCAATTCTTGGAGGCTTATTCTGTGCTAACTGTCACAATGTGCCAAGCACGAGGTCCCTACTTCCGTTGCCATTTTCAGGAAAATTTTCCAGTTCAAAAACAGCCCTGATAAAAGTCCGGGTTGGGTTTCTCTAAACCAGCGCCCCACTATTCCCCATATTGTGAATGGGAAGTCCATCCTCGACAACAACTTGGGGTGAAAGAAAGATTTTTTATTCATTGTTTGGGAAGGTGGAGATTGGGGCACCCTATTTCGGTCGTCCTTTGGGCTGGCCGTGGATGGGAGCCCAAATGATATAACTTTGTCTGAGGAGGAGGCTAGAGCTTTCAACCTCCTTACGCAAGACAATGGGACTTCCCATTCTTGGGACCTTATCCGGGAGACCGTCCTGGTAGAACGCGGCCTCTCGCCCGTTCATAAGAAAAGTAAGTTCCCTTCCTTACCTCCTTTTTATTTCCTTCATTTTCTATTCCATTGATTTTTCAACTTACTTCTTTTGTTGCAGTGGCTGAGAAGATTGAGGAGGCTACCAAGCCTAAGGACCTGGAGACAACCAGGATGAAGAGGGCTGGAAAGGTCTTTAAAGTCCCACGCCTTGGTGACCGCTTCCCTGAGTTCCTTCTTCAAGCAATAGAACCGGGCGAGGAAGGCCCCAGCCAGGTTTTGCGCACCAAGCAGAGGCCAGGGGCCTATTTTCAACCTGCTTGGGGGATCCGGGGCAAGGATTCAATCACTGGCAGCACGGCGCTGTCCAAGGAATGGTCCAAGCATTCCATCTCCCCGGTGGATTATCAAGACTTTGTCCTTCAACAGGACTTAGAGGGGAATGAGCTTTTCGGAGCGCAGGCTTTGACGACGGTACGTCATTTACCTATGCCCTTCATACTTGCCTTTTCATGTTTCTTTTCTCATACTTTTGCTGCTTCTCTTGCAGGCTAACGCCCACTTCCAAGGGGCAATTCACCAAGCTACGGCTTGGAAGGTTGGCCTGGAAGATGCTAACAAGAAGTTGGAGGAGGCCAACCAGAGAATAGAGGCCCTTGAAGCTCAACTGGCCTCTTCCACTTCTGACCTGGAAACGGCCCGGGTCGAAAATGTTATTCTGAAGGCGCAGAAAGATAAAGCCTTTGACGGCTGGATGGACACCCAGGAGTTCAAAGACTTGATGGTGGAGCACGATGCCCTTCTTCACCCAATTAGCTATAAAGAAGGCTGGGATGCTGCTGTAGAGGCCGTCCAAGATGAGTTTCCAGAAATCCTTGAGCGGTCCTCCTTTCCTTGCCCTGTGCGAGTCCCGGAGCTTGGGGGTGTTACTGACAAGCTGGTTGATTTGATCAAAGACGGCCCTTCGGGGAGCCCAGGCCACAAGAGGAAAGAACTCAAGTCCAGCTCTGGGGAGGAGGAGACTTCTTCCGAAGAAGATTCTGCGCCTGCTGAGAAGAAGGTCAGGGTGGAAGAGCCTCCAAGGGCTGCGCCTCAGAATCCAGTGTCTCCCGCATCATCCAAAGCATCCGAAGGTGGATCTGATGGGACCTCTACGGGGACTTTTGAGGGGACAACTGAGACGTCCGAGGAGACTTCAGATAGTGGTTCTGAAGAATCCGAGGCTTCCGAGGCCTAAGTTTTTTTTGTATATCTTTTTTCGAGAAAATATGTGAATTTAGTTTATGTCAGAAGTTGTTACCCTTCGGGGCTATATTAGATATGCTGTTTTCCTTATTTGCCTCTTTCTTCTTTACAGTACTTAATATGCACTTAAACTTTAAGCATCCTTAGATTGAAATAATTTCAAACTCTTTAATACGAAGTCTGGTTTTCCAAAACCTTACATAGCATGGGTTCGACCCTAATCAATAATAACTTGACAATGTAAACTCTAATAGAATATAAAGTCCTACGTAAGCAAAGCTTCAAGGTGCTTTTAAACCTGCTTGTCATAATGACAAGCAAGAATCGTACTTCGACTATCTTACACATAGTAAACCTTCAGGTTTTGTGCATGCCAGGTTCTCGGGACTTCAAAACCATCCATAGTTTCCAGCTTGTAGGTTCCTCTACCCTGAACGCTCTTGACTTTGTACGACCCTTCCCAATTCGGGGCAAGCTTTCCTTTTTGTCCGACACAAGAAGCTTCTATCTTTCTCAAGACTAGGTCACCTTGTTTGAAAAACCTTTCTTTAACCCTTAGGTTGTAGTAGAATGAAGCCTTTTTCTGATATTCTACTATCATTGCATTAGCCTTATCTCGTACTTCATCGATTAAATCCAGGGCTAACCTCTGCCCTTCTTCATTTTCTTCTGCATTGAAAGCCTGAATCCTTGGAGAGGAATGTGATATCTCTACTAGAACTACTGCTTCTGCCCCATATGCCAACATGAAGGGAGTTGCTCCTGTCGTGACTCTACAGGTAGTCCTGTAGGCCCATAATATTGGAAGTATTTCATCCACCCAATTATTTCTTGACTTCTCGATCCTCTTCTTTAGTCCATCCAGGATTATCCGATTTGCTACCTCCGCTTACCCATTGGCTTGCGGGTAAGGCACAGAGGTGAACCGTAACTCAATTTCATTTTCTTCACAATACTTCTTGAATTCCTCATTGTTGAATTGTGTTCCATTGTCACTGACGAGGATACGGGGAATTCCATATCGGCACATAATGTTTTCCCACAGGAATTGTGCAACCTGCTTAGTTGTGATCTTGGCCAAGGGTTTGGCTTCGATCCACTTGGTGAAATAATCAATGGCTACAATCAGAAACTTCCTTTGTGTTGTGGCCATGGGAAAAGGCCCCAAAATATCCATTCCCCACATAGCAAAAGGAATGGGCGAGTTGATAGAGGTCAGCATCTCGGGGGGTTGTCTAACAACAGGTGCATGCTTCTGACAGCGGTCACATTTCTTCACGTATTTTTTGGCATCAGGCATCATTTCTGGCCAATAAAAGCCTAAATGAGTTATCTTATGAGCCAAGGCCATGCCCCCCAAGTGTTGTCCACAAATACCTTCATGCACTTCTTCAAGAGCCAAGCGTGCCTCATCGGGCCTGAGACACCTCAAGTAGGGAACCACGAAAGATCTTTTGTAAAGAATCCCATCTATCAAAGAGTACCTTAGTGCTCGAACAGTTATCTTCCGTGCTTCAGTTGCATCACTTGGTAACCAACCGATTTGAATGTGAGCCTTGATAGGATCAATCCATGACGTCCCCAGGCCTATGGGAGCCACAAGCTTAACATCTATGCTTCGTGTCTTCAAAACACGGAAGTACACACTTCCTGAACTTTCTTCTATCTCAGATGAAGCAAACTTTGATACCGCATCTGCTTTAGCATTTTCTTCCCTTGGAATGTGTTCAACATGGCATTCATTAAATTGGGTCATCACAGCCCTTACTAGGCGGACATACTTAGCCATCGTATCATCCCTTGTCTCAAATTCTCCCTTTACCTGGGATATGATCAGCTTCGAGTCTCCACGGACCTTTAAGTTTTTGACTCTAAGTGTCCCAGCTAGACCAAGGCCAGCTATCAGGGCTTCATACTCTACCTCATTGTTTGTGGTTAGGAAGTCTAGCTTCATAGCATACTCAATTAAGAACCCATCAGGACTTTGCAAAACCAACCCTACTCCACTGGAATTTGTTTTTGATGCTCCATCAAAATAGAGAACCCAATATTCTTTCTCCTTATCATCCTTCTCTCTGTCCCCATTATCGACTCCCTTATCTTGAGGTATGGTATCTTCCTGCCCCCCGACTTCTTGGTTGGGTATGGTACATTCCACCATGAAGTCAGCTAGTACCTGGGCTTTTATGGCCGTACGTGGCTTATACTTGAGATCGAACTCTCCCAACTCTATTGCCCACTTAATCAATCTCCCACTTATCTTGGGACTGTGAATGATATTTCTTAGTGGCTGATTCGTTAGCACCTCAATCTGATGAGCCTGAAAGTAAGGACACAGTTTTCTTGAAGCCATTACCAAGGCTAGAGCAAATTTCTCAATAGTTGAATAATTTAATTCAGCACCATGCAGAATTTTGCTGACATAATACACGGGTTTCTGGACTTTTAGCTCCTCCTTAACCAACACCGCGCTCAAGGCGCTCTCTGAAACAGCCAAGTACAAGAATAAAACTTCACTCAGAACTGGCTTGGCCAACAACGGGGCCTGGGCCATATACTTCTTTAACTCTTCAAATGCCTTCTGGTTTTCCTCACTCCATACAAAGTCTTTGATGCTCTTTAGTAACTTGAAGAATGACAAACACTTGTCTCCCGACTTGGAGATGAATCGTCCTAGCGCAGCAACCCTTCCTGTGAGCTTCTGAACATCCTTGACAGTTTTTGGTGGTTCCATGTCCAGGATCGCCTTTATTTTATCCGGGTTAGCCTCAATTCCCCTCTTTGAGACCATCAATCCCAAGAATTTTCCAGATCTTACTCCGAAAGCACACTTCGTAGGATTCAACATCATCTTGTGGTACCTCAGGACCTCAAAAGCTTCCGTCAAATGGGTTATATGATCAGTCTTTACTAGACTCTTGACTAACATGTCATCAACATAGACTTCCATAGTCTTACCAATAAGATCCTTAAAAAGTTTATTCACCAACCTTTCATAGGTGGCTCCTGCATTCTTGAGACCAAACGTCATAACAAGATAACAATAAACACCAAAGTCAGTGATAAATGATACCTTTGGAATGTCATCCTTATGCATTTTGATCTGGTTGTATCCGCTAAATCCATCCATGAAACTCAGCATCTCATGTCCAGTAGTGGCATCAATCAAAGTATCAATTCTTGGCAGCGGAAAATAGTCTTTGGGGCATGCATCATTCAGATCAGTGAAGTCTATACACATCCTCCACTTTCCATTAGCCTTCTTCACCATTACAGGGTTTTCTAACCACTCCAGAAATTGAATCTCCTCAATTAAATCAGCCTCTAAGAGTTTTTCTACTTCCTGTTTTATAGCCTCTTGTCTTTCTGGGGCAAAATTTCTTTTCTTTTATTTTACTGTCTTCCGGCTTGGATCCATGTTTAACCTGTGAGTAATCAATTCTGGGTCTATGCTTGGCATATCAGCTGCTGACCATGCAAATACATCACTATTTTCTTGCAAAAATTTCACCAACTGCCCTCTAAGGGGCTCCTCTAATGTGGCTCCAATGAAAGTCATCCTCTCAGGATTTTCGGGGTCTAAAGGAACGGAAACCAAGTCTTCTGCTGGCCTTCCTCCATTCTCGTCATTTTCTAGGACATCCATATCTTTGAAAGGAAGAACCTGCCCCCCGACTCCATCCGCTCTCAAAGAGGCCACATAACAGCTTCTAGCCATTTTTTGATCTCCTCTCTCTTCTCCAATCCTGTTTCGGGTGGGAAACTTCATAACTGAATGATAGGAAGAGGGGACTGCCTTGAAGGCATGTATCCCTGTTCTCCTCATGATAGCATTATAAGTTGAACTAGCCTTTACCACCACGAAATCCAGCATCTGCGTTGCTTGCCTTGGTTCCGTACCTATGGTGGTTAGCAATTTAATTATCCCTTCCACAGGACATTCTACTCCAGCAAATCCATATATCGGCATGTCGGTTGGTGTCAACTGGAAGTCGTTATACCCCATCCTTAGAAAGGTGTCGTGGAGCAAGATATCCACAGAAGCACCATTATCCACAAGGACCCTCTTAACCGGGCTATTTCCTGTTATCGGTGTTATGACCAGCGGGTCGTCATGAGGGAACTTCACGCCCTCTAGGTCAGAATCATCAAAAGCCAACGTTACTTCTGTCCTGGCCCTCTTCGGGGCTTCTCCAACAATATGCATAACCTCCCTAGTATATGCCTTTCTGGAATTTTTGGACAATCCAGCAGCAGTTGGACCTCCAAAGATCGTGTTTATCACAGGTCCTCGAGGGCGTCGTGGTCCTCCAAAAATTTCATTTATAACCGGCCCTCTAGGTTGGGGATTCCGCCCCTGATCGTCTTGGTCCCTCCTACGATCTTCAAAGTTCTTCCTTCCATTATTATTTCTGTCCCCTCCATCTCCAGTATACTTGTTCAATCTTCCTTTTCGAATCAAAAACTCAATTTCATCTTTCAATTGCCTACACTCATCGGTGTCATGGCCAACATCCTTATAAAACCTACAATACTTGCTCTTATCTAGCTTGGCGGGATCAGCCTTCAAGGGCTTAGGTCAGCGAATATCTCTATCTTTCTTAATCTCCATCAAAATCTGACTTCTAGGAGCATTCAGCTTAGCGTATTCAGTGAACTTTTGCCCAGGTCCTCCCTTCTTGGGGGTTAAATCAGGGTTTTGTTCGGTTCTAGGATATTTGTCCTTTGCAATATATTCTAAATCAGTTTTCCGCTTCTTGCCTCCAGTGGGCTCATTACTTACTACAGTCTTCCTCATACTTTCTTCAACCTTGATATACTTCCCTGCCCTCTCTTGGAGCTGCAACATGCTTTCAGGGGGACGTTTGGCCAAGGACATCTCGAAAAACTCGTCCCTAGTTCCTTGTTGCAGTGCTATCATGGCTACCTTATCATCAAGGTCCGGGACTTTTAAAGCCTCTTTTGTGAAATGATTCAGGTAATCTCTCAAGGATTCCTTAGCTCCCTGCACAAGACTCATAAGAGATACTGAACTTTTCTCATGGACTCTTACACTGATGAATTGCTTAATAAAAGCCTGACTTAATTCTCTGAACGATCCAATGGAGTTTGGGGGCAAGCGACTCTACCATCTTTGAGCCATACCCGACAGGATTTGAGGGAAGGCCCGACACTTTATAGCATCATTCACGGGTTGCAGCAGCAGTGCATTAGAGAATGTCCTAACATGATTAGCGGGGTCTCCCGTGCCATCATAGGCTTTGATAGTGGGTATCTTGAATTTTTTTGAGATATGGGCATTCATTATCTCTTCTGTGAAGGGTGGAGTTGGATCATCAGGATCTCCAAGGGGAAGGAGATTGCTTGGATCAGTTCTTGGGACGACAGCCCTTCTTCGTACCGGACCATCCAGGTCTATGACAGGAGGAGGATTTCTCCCCCTAGGAGGTATCTGGGGTCTGGTGGCCTGGTGAGCCTCCAAATCACGCCTCAGCCTTTGGATCTCAGCCACATGAGCCCTGATCCTTTCCTGCACTTCTTGGGGATTCGCCCCTGGGGTGCTTTGAGGGCGTTGCCTCCCATCGGCCATTGGCTCTTTGCCAGGACGCCTCCTTCTCGGGGCCACTTCATCATCCGAAGATTCGGAGTCTCTCTCAGTGTAAGGACCAGAAAACTCCCGATCCTCGGGGATAGGAGCCAAACCTCGTATATGGGGGGCGACTGCCCTCGTGCTTCACTTCGCCCAGCATATCCACTTCCTCCAACCTAAGGGTGAAGGGGCATCCCATAAGGGGGGTTAGTAGTAACAATAGTTGAATATTCATACCCGACGGGTCGAGAATTCACAGGTACATGTACTTGTTGAACTTGAGGATTTGTACCTTGAATAGTCGGGGGAGTTGTCCCTTGTGGCTGAGGTTGAGTTGCCCCTATCTGGGCTTTCCCTTGAGTAGATGCATACGTTGAATGGGGAGGAATCTCCATGGTTGACGAAATCACCTGAGTTGTCCCTGATGGTGTTCCTTCCTCCAGAGCTCTAATTGTTCTCCGTGTTCTCGCCATGGTTGTTGTTGTGCTTTCCCACAGACGGCGCCAAATGTTATGGATAAAAAACTAAGGTTATTATTTGCTGTATTTATTACTAAGATTCGGGAGCTCAAGGCCTTTAATGGCTGCTCTCGTGTTTCGTAGCTTAATTCTGCCTTTACGAGATGCCTACGTATCTCTGTGAATTAGAGAATCAAGCCAAAAAACGTAGTTCTGATCTGTGGGGTGAGGCCCCTTATATAGATGTTGGGAGTCCTTGAATTGGACTTGGTATAGGAGACTTGGTGGGCAAGTCTCATAATTAGAATGGACTTTGGAGTCCTAGATAGTAGGAAACTGATTCCTTATCCTTTTAGGTCCCCTTGAGGCTAATCTGTAAGGATTTATATCCTTATCGGGACTCTTCTCAATAGCTGATTTTTCCCTTATTAATTAATTAGGAAATTAATTAATAATCAGGGTTTTTGGGCCTTCTTTGTTCCATCAGGCCTGATCTGGTCCATCAGGCCTGATCAGCATGTTAACCTTTCTGGTCTGAATGTCATACATCTTCTTATTGGGCCTAGCAGTCCACACCTTGTACAATTAATGCAGTATTTAATTATACTATCATAATTTATTTATCCCTATCAACCGGTATGTATCCTACAACCCTGTGATATTTTCTACCTATCTGTCAAATGAATGGTTGATAGATACTGGAGCTAATGTACATATTTGTGCTGATATTAGTTTATTTGTATCTTATCAACAGAGTCATAGCCTGACTGTGAAGATGGGGAATGCTAGTGCTGCTCAAGTACATGGAGTTGGAAACGTGGATCTGAATTTCCTTTCTGGACGTATTCTATCTCTGACGAGAGTGCATCATGTTCCCGACATGCGTAGAAATAGAATAAGTGGAAGCTGTTTAGTTTCTAGTGGTTTTGAAATTTTATTCAAATGTAATAAAGTAGTTCTTATTCACACTGGTATATTCTTTGGCAAGGGTTACTTGTCAAATGGTTTATTTGTTATTAATGCGGATCCCGTTTTGGGAAATTTGAATAATAATGTTATTCCTTCTGTTAACTGTATTGAATCCTCGAATATATGGCATGCTAGACTAGGTCATTTAAACTTTGGTGCTCTTAAGAACATGATGAACTTAGAGTTGATACCAAAACATACCATAGAAAAGAATTCTAAATGTCAAGTATGTGTGTCTGCTAAACAAATAAGGTAACCTTTTCATAACGTTGTTAGGGATTCAGACTTGTTAGATTTAGTACACACTGATATTTGTGAATTTGGTGGTGTGTTGACCAAGGACCAGTTTAGATACTTCATTACTTTTATAGATGATAGTAGTAGATAATGTTATGTTTATTTACTTAGACATAAGGATGAAGCACTTAGTAAATTCATTATATATAAAACTGAAGTAGAAAAACAAACTAGTAAGTTACTTAAAAGGTTGAGATCTGATAGAGGTGGTGAGTATACGAGTAATGCTTTTAATGAATTTTGTGCAAACAATGGTATAGTTTATGAAGTTACTCCACCAGACACACCTGAGTCTAATGGGGTTGCTGAGCGAAAGAACAGAACATTTAAAGATATGATTAATAGTATGCTTATTAACTCTGGGTTGCCTAAATACATGTGGGGAGAGACTCTAAATACGGCTTGCCATATTTTGAATAGAGTCCCTCTGAAACACATGGATAAAACACCCTTGGAGTTATGGAAAGGCAGGATGACTAGTCTTAGGTATCTTCGTGTGTGGGGGTGCCTTGCTAAGGTGCTTGTTCCTGAACACAAGAGAAAGAAACTAGGTCCAAAGACTGTTGACTGTATCTTTCTGGGCTATCTTGAAACCACTACAGCTATGAGATTTTTAGTGTTAAAATCTGACATAGATAGTATAGTGGCAAACACGATAGTTAAATTTTGAGATGCGACATTCTTTGAGGATGTCTACCCTATGAAGACTGGAATACCTGAAACGACTTCTGAGGAAGATCCTACTCAGTACTCACACATCAAGTTCTATTCCTGATCATGTGGAAAAGATAACAAATATGGGGGCGAAACCTAGTAGTAGCTCTATTCCTAAGGAACTAGAGGAACCAAGGAGAAGTAAGCGTGCAAAGGTAGTCAAGGATTTTGGAGGTGATTTCATCACTTACAATATTGAGGACGAACCTTTAACTTTCCAACAAGCTATGGATTCTTCAGAGTCAAGGCACTGGAAGGGCGCTGTAAAGAGTAAAATTGACTCTATTGTTTCTAATGGAACATGGGAGTTGGTTGATCTCCCTCCTGGGTGTTCTACTATTGGGTGCAAATGGGTTTTTAAAAGGAAGTTGAACCCTGACGGCTCAATAGACAAGTATAAAGCTAGACTGGTAGCTAAGGGTTTTAAGCAAAAGGAAGGAATTGATTACTTTGATACATACTCTCCGGTTGCAAGAATGGTAACAATCCGAATGCTTATAGCATTGGCTTCAGTCCATGGTATTATCATCCATCAGATGGATGTAAAGATGGCTTTTCTTCATGGTGAACTTGAAGAAGAGATGTATATGGATCAGCCTGAGGGATTTGTTGCATCAGGAAATGAAAGGAAAGTATGTAAGTTGATCAAATCCATATATGGCTTGAAACAAGCTCCCAGAGATTGGCATAAAAAGTTTGATGAAACTGTATTGCCTTTCAGTTATAAGATTAATGAAAGTGATAAGTGTGTCTAAACTAAAGTTAAAGGTAATGAGCGTGTTATTTTGTGCCTATATGTGGATGATATTTTACTGTTTGGAACCAATATTGAGATTATTAATGAGACTAAAGAATTCTTGAAAAGGAATTTTGAAATGAAGGATATGGGTAAGGCAAGTGTGATTTTTGGAATCAAACTGATTCAGTCCACTGAAGGAATAACCTTGACTCAATCTCATTATATAGAGAAATCTATACTTGAGAAATATGGTTATTCACAGTGTAGAATCACTAGTACACCCTATGATTCGAAAGTTTCCCTTGTCAAGAATACTTCAGGAGTGCCTGTGTCTCAGTTAAGTTATTCTCAGATTATTGGGAGCTTGCAATATCTTGCTAACTGTACTAGACCAGATATTTCATATTCTGTGTCTAAATTGGCTAGATATACAAGCTGTCCAAACAGAACTCATTGGGATGCTCTTGATAGAGTACTTAGATATCTAAAAGGCACAATGTACCTTAGTTTACACTACAGGAGATATCCTGGTGTGCTTGAAGGGTACAATGATGCAAGTTGGATAGCTAAGAAGTCTGGTTCCAATGGAGTGATTGGATACGTGTTCACCTTGGCTGGTGGAGCAATATCCTGGAAGTCAAGCAGACAGACTATAGTAACTCGGTCTACTTTTGAGGCTGAGTTGTGAGCACTTGATACCACAGAGACGGAGGCTGAATGGTTACACGGACTTATGTCTGCAATACCTGTAGTAAGCAGACCGCTTCCTGCTATTGCTATTCACTGTGATAGTCGAACAACTATCGATAAGATTAGCAGTAAAAAGCATAATGCTAAAACCAAAAGACACATCCAAGTTGGACTCAAGTCTATAAAGGGTTTAGTGACTGATAGGATCATAGCTATAGAGTTCATAGGAACTCAGAATAATATAACTGATCCTCTTACTAAAAGACTGGAACCTGCAGTGGTCCTTAAGTAAAGGGTTAGGGATGGGACTGTCAACCCATCATAATTTATCAACAGTGGGAACCCAATACATATGAGAGGAGATCCCTCGAAGTGTATTCAATGGGTAATAACAAGCTGTAAGGATGAATTGGTAGTACCTTTGCTACGTAGATGATACTATAGTATCTGAGTCTATCCCCTGTAAACCTAGAAGGTACTGACACTGCTAGAAAAGCAAGAGTGTTAAAACTCTGAATGGGGTCAAGTCATTTGACGAGATAGAGGCAGTATATCTCTGGAGATGCCCAGCAAAGCGAATATAATTGTGTGGTCACAATTAGCGGATAGGGTTAATCCTTGAAGCATTCGATAAAAAGGATCGAGACATGACCATTAATGTCTCAAAGTTGTAGATTGGCACCATAACCGTTGACTTGTCGTCGTCTATGGAACATGGTTATACTAAACGGATTAAGATTCAAGGTGAAACATTCCATCTGAATCCGGTAGCCATTGAAGTAGAGGACTTAGGAGGGTTCAAACCCGGAAGGGTACCTACTCTGAAAAACAAGTCATGATGAAAAACCTGATCGCATTTCTCTAAGATTTGTGGGGGATTGTTAGAAAAATTAGATTTTTAGATCATAGTTTTATTATGTTCTTGATAATAATCCTAAAATCTAATGTGGGGGATATGTGGACTTAAACTTTCATGTATGGTTTTAAGAATTTTTCTTAATGAAATCCATAGAGAAATAGTGTTGAAACTAGTAGCTTGTAAAAGTTTGAAATGGAGAATGTGTAAATAAAGTGAGGATTTTATTTATTTGTGATTTAATTTTTTAATTAGAATTAATTTATCAGTCGGGCTGGGTTATTGTCTCTATTGGGCTTGTTCACTTTGTAAGTGGGCTGAGTCAGATTCAATGAATTTGGACATGTAACTGATAAATAAAGATTTATAATAAAAAACATTAAAACTGATTTAATGTGTGGATTAAATACAAAAGCTGTTACATTTCATTTAAATTTAAAATCAGCAGTTTTGATTTATGTATTAAATGAGCAGTTTTGATTTCTGATATTAATGTATATTAAAGTCTATTAATGTCACGGTTGTAAGTTACACTTAGCTTCTACTATAAATAGAGGCCTAAGTTGTTGATGAAATACACCACACAACATTCTCTTCTCTTCTCCCTCTCTGCATTTCTCTCCCAAAAATACAAGTTCGAAGTGCTGTTATTTTTCCGGCGACTGAGGTGCTAGTCGAGGTGGAGGTTTTGTTGCTGTTGTTAACATAAACTCCGAGCTATTTTATCCTGGTGGAGATATTGCACGCATCCCAAACGCAGCAGGTAGGGGGCAATATTCTCTTCAAGAACAGCCAGGGCTTCAAGTAAGGCCTGGTGACTCAGTTGTGATCGTATTTTCTTGGCGTTTTGTATCTGTGCACCATTATTTTCAGACACGTTTGAAAGCTATGGTTTCGGGTACATCTTCATTTTTCTCTTTGTTATTTCAGTTACTAATTTTGTTTACATGCATGCTTTGTTTTGTTAACTGTGGTCTTGGCCTGGACTTGCTAAATTTTATATATACTTGCCTCTATGTTGCAATATTTGTTAGTAAAATTTACAACACCATCTTCAGTCTATAAAAAGTATCATGAAAATTGCATAATTTGAAGAACACCAATAGAATTTTATTTCCAATTATGTTAGCGTATCCTTTTGAAAAATCATCAACCCGATCAGAAAATGGTATATGATAGCTCAAATGAGTATGTGAAGGTTACCACTCCAATTTGGGTATATCACGCAAGATAGGATGCTATTTTAACTCCTTCACAAATTTCTATATCTCCTTAAAAGACAAATTACCGTCAAGTTCAAAAATATATGAAGGGGTTGGTTTCTCCACATAGCTTAGAAGTGGCACATGACTCTCTTTCATTCCAACAATCCCCTATACCAAATTATTTTCATGATCTTCGAAAATTACATCTTCTAGCTTTTTTTCACAACTTTAAGATCTTTTTTGCACAACTTTTCTCATTTTCTCTCTCCAAGAAACATATTTATGTATCCATGTGGTCTTTATCCTTCACCTCATCCACTTTGATATGTAAAAATATAGATGGAAAAGGGATATAATCGAAGTGACTATCAATGCCAAATGGATAAATGCGTAAAATTCTTCTCTTTAAGTTCTATTGTAACCACTTCCTCACTATCGTTGTACAGAAAATTAGATTCTTCCTTTGGCACATCAAGTCATTATCTTGTAAATACAAACCGTCTTTCGCTAAATAGTTGTCGGTTGTAATGACATTTACACACTCAAATTTTTGTTATGTTCTATAACTGCTGAAATTTGAGAAAACTCATGCTTTGTATTAATTTTCATAACCACATTTTAACTTTGCACCTCTTTGATGATGTCCTCGGAATCTTTAGTACACTTTTTCTGCATCTCCAACTGTCCTTCAACTAAACTTGCCAATAACTTCTCAATATTGCTTCCACTAGCTGACTCATGATGTACATGTTTACATTGTTGGAAATCGAAGTATGAAGAAGTGTTGTGCTGCTGAAACTGATAGAGTATATATTTCTCTATATATATTACAAGATTTTATTCTCATATTTATAATACTATATAATTAACTGGATATTATTAATTACAATTTATTATTTTACTACTGGAAATAAATAATTCCTAAATTTAGATGGAACAAGGCTTATTTGGAATTGAATTATAAGCAAATTCGGATTTCGTGGATAGCATGCACATACAACATAATTTGGGCCCGAACTCGAGTTCTAAACATCAAAATTGGGCAATATTATAGCCCATGCGAAGCTAACAGAGTTATCTACGGTTAGAAGTTATCAAATATCAAGAATCCAACTGGAGCAGCCCAGAATTAGGCGTGAAAGATAGCCTATAAATTTTATATGAGAATCTAAATTATCCTGGGAAAAGCATTAAAACTTTTTATTATAGTAGGTTTTATAGATTATATAAAGACAACCATAACATATTACAAAATAGAATAGAGATAACTGGATTATTGTGAGAGAAGAGAAATAAGCAGCTTGAAAGGGAGATTGGAAGAAGGAGTAAAGGGACTCATCCATATTTCAAAGGAACTTTAAAGATGTATTCTTTGTACGTCAATTCTTAAGTGATGTTTTGTGGTATTAATACATGTTTAATTTATTATATCATGAGTTACTAATCTCATTATCCAAGAGTTGGGTAATATTCTTCTGTTTGTTGTATTTTTTTAGTTATATTTTAATTTCCTTATGATTGTTAATTTGTCACTGAGGGCTTAATACAAATAAAGGAGTCACGAAACTTTGATTCTATCTATAGGAATTATAATGAATCGAGGGTACGATAGATACAATTTAAGTAGTAGATTGGGAGATTGATATGAGAATTGTGAAACTGATAATATTTGGCTTTTAATAGTCTATAATTGTACTTTGAATGACCATGGGAGTGTCGTTAAATGGATAGTTGGAGGCACTATAATCTACCTTGGGAGATGGTTTTATATACATTAGAAGGATTGTTTTTAATAAAACAAGAACACAAATTAGACATTCGTGATAGCCATTGAAGAACCCTTACTCTTGGATTGTTTTTTCTCAAATATATTATACAATTTCTAATTGTTTATTAGTTTGATTAGTTAATAACCACACACGATAAATTATTCTCCACACTTCTAAACTGTAAAAATAAAAGACTTGAAAATGGTGTTAATATTTGTCCTTCCCTGCAAATTATACACATAAAAATACACAACAACCGAAACCTTAAGTTTGAAAAAATTTACGTAAACGCTTAAGTTTGAGGAAAACAGTGGGGTGTATACATCTTTATAAAAATGAAAAAAGAAAAAAAAGTAGATGTATGAATAGTAGCAATAAAGTACACCTTAAAAAATTATGGTATGTTTGACTAGGTTGAGTTCATTAATACTCGAGTAATTAAGTCTGAGGGGACTTTGTGCCTAGTAACCTAAAGCACTTTATGGTTCGGATTATTGACCCAACACTCGCTACATGGGTATTAGCGCATAAATATTTAGGGATCTCGATCATTGCACAATTAAATAAACCACCTAATATCTATGCATGTATAATATGGTTGGAAAAGTCTTATGGTCGTCGTAACTCACTTACACTGAGGAGCCACCCAACCTTAGACCAAGCTTGTGATGTCTTATGGCGGTCGTAACTCACTTATACCGAGGAGCCACCCAACCTTAGACTGAGCAGTAAAAAAATTATATGTACATATAGTTTGTAGTATTATATTAGTAAAGAAGGCATATAAATCCTTTGTTAACCCTGAGTGATGGCATAAAGTATTTAAGATCTATTCTAATACTCAACTTGGGAGCTATTAACTCGTATGTCTTGTCATATTGAAATTTGTGTCTCTTTGTTCTTGATGCATTAGAGAGCATTTTGTCAAGCTAAGCACACACGCACACTTTATACGTGTGTTAACTATATGGTGATATTGTGTGTGTGCTTGATCTGTCTAAACTTGGTGCATGAGCTGATGGTTATATTTGAATTGGCACAAACTGTAATATTTGAGATCTTTTGTATTGTCAATCATTTAGGTGCATTCATGTAGTTGCATATTACATGACCTAGATGGATTTTATGGGTACATTCACTATAGGCCCTCACGAGACCTTACTCGTCCACTAGGGCTATCTTAGGATTTAAGGTGCTTGTTGGATATGCCAAATGCAACCGTGATCACCTTACGAAAGTGGTATTAGTTAGTAGTTTATTATATTAATTTGCACAAGAACGTCCAAAATTCTAACTGTGGAGATAAATGATAGAATATATATTTATACATATTTTAAAGAATTTTATTCTCATATTTATAATATTAAATAATTATTAATTTAATATTATTATTAAAGTTTATTATTTTAATACAGAAAATTAAGAATTCCTAAATTTAGATGGAATTGAGCTTATTTGGATTTGAATTATAAGAAAATTCAGATTTCGTGGGTTGCATGCACATATAACATAGTTTGTGGCCTAACTCGATTTATAAACATTATAATTGGGAAATCTTATAGTGCATGCGAACCTAACACAATTATCTATGGTTTAGAAGTGGTCCAACATCAAGAATCCAACTAAAGCAGCCCAGAATCAGGCCTGAAAGAGAGCCTACAAATTTTACAGCAGAATCTAATTTATTCTGAAAAAGCATTAAATCTCTTTATTGTATTATATTTTATAGATTGTATAGAGACAACAATAACATATTATAAAATATAATAGAGATAATTGTATTATTGAGAGAGAAGAGAAATAAGTAGTTTGAGATGGAGATTGAAAGAAGGAGTGAATGGATTCATCCATATTTCAAAGAAACTTCAAAGCTTTATTCTTTTTACATCATTTCTTAACTCATATTTTATGGTATTGATACATGTTTAATTTATTATAATGTGAGTAACTAATCTCTTTATCCACGAGTTGGGTAGTATTATTTGGCTTATTGTGTTTGTTTAATTATATCGTGATTTTTTTGTGACTGTTAATTTATCATCGGGGGCTTAACACAATTAAGGGGATCGCGAACCTTTGATTGTATCCATAGGAATTATAATAAATTGGGAGAAGTTGTAATTCTATTTGTTAGGCCTCAATGATATTATAGAAGGGAGTTGAATATAGTATCTACAATCAATTCGATTATGAACACAAGTATGTAACAGAAAATAAGTTTATTCAATATATCAAACTCTGTTACAGTAGGCTTAATCTACTCTCAGTGATGTATGATATCACTAAGAGCGGCTAGGGTTACAATGAATAATATTCTCATGAATGATAACACTTATAGTGTAAATCCTAATATATGTTTATATACTACACAGTTACAAGATATCTCCTAATTGATATGATATGTTTAGTTTCCTAAAATACATCAATCAGAGATTATCTATTATAGTCCTTTAGATGTATAACTTTTCAAGCATATCTTCTTTTGTTTAACCCAGATCCTCTCCTGTAAATCAACCGCTTTTTATCCCTGAAGTGTATCTGCACTCAAGTTCTGATGTAAGTGCTGATGGCTTAAGTTCTGATAACTTCCTGTCTTCAATAAGTTCTGATTTCCAGTTACGTTCTGATATTAAGTTCTGAAATTAAACAAATCAGATTAGACATTACATCACAAATATATCTAACAATCTCCCCCAACTTATAAATTAAAAAAATATACAAGTTTATAGATTTGATGATGTCAAAAACATTTAAGTACAAATGCAATGAGAGTTTATATGCACAACTAAATACAACTTACAGTCCATACAGCTTTTACCAAATTTACTGAATCAACCTGAATTCATAATGATTCCTTACAAAGTCTGATACCAGCTTGATTTCTGTATTTCTTTTAACTTCAAGTAACTGAGCTTTGACTTGCTGCAGTTCTTCATCTTCAGTATCACCAATCTGATATATGCCAGCTCTGAGTGCAGAAATTGGAGTTCTTTCAAGTCCATATCCCAGTCTGATTACCCTTGGATGTGTAGAATCTTCATTGTAGCATAAGCATCTTCCTATCAGAATTACTTCTACCTTAGCAGAATTCTTCCTCAAAGGAATTTCTCTTCCATCATCCTCAGTCATCATTGGAGTATACACTATCATTCTTTCACCATAAATTCTGAGTAAATCTCTTATTGTCTTCAGAATATATTCTGACCATTTTCAGGTAACATTAGAATTTACCTCCAGTAGATAATGAATATATTGGAGCTCTTTGACAGATTTGTTCAGCACATCAGATTCAGATAATCTATAAGTTCAACCATCAATTAGAAATAAGATCAATTTCTCTTTTATTTCATAATCATCATGAGTATCCAACACTATTTGAGCAGAAAATACTTTGTCAAGGTGCTTCTGTGTAATCTCTTCAAATGGTTTGTCAGTAAATGTGAATGGAACTTTAATATCAACTTCTATCCCAGTCCGGAATTTCTCTCTGTCGGAACCTAATCCAGAAGTGTCTCTAGCTTGCTTGGCTTTTACCCCAAATGCTGTAAGTTGATTCAACATCTGATTTGTCTTAGGTTGAACTGGAATAGAATTGTTCCATAGCAGCTTCTTCTTGTCTTCTAATGTTAAGCTGTCTATGTCAACTTGACCAGTGTCAGAGGTTGATGTCTTGATGAATTGGTCAGAATTTGCAGTTTCATTTGTAGCTTGCTATTCTGAAATATCTTCAGGATTAATTAAGTTCTGAACTTCTTCACTCTGAACAACTTGAGCTATGTCAGAGGTTGTCTTAGATTCTTCTATCATCCTCTTTCTCTTTAGAGTTTCAACTGTTTCATCTTCTGCAGCAGCATCATCAAAGACTTGAACAATCTTGCACACATGATCCATCAGAATTTGAGGAATCTTCATCTTCTGTTTCTTGACTGTCTCCCCAACTTTTCTTTTTCCCTTGTCTTTGACCTCTACTCTTTTCAGAGTTTCCGTGGTCATCTCCATGATCATCCTTTTTCTTCAGTGTTTGGCTTGGTGAGCATTTGGACTTAACTACCTTCTCCCCCTTTTTGGCATCATCTGCCAGGAGTAGAGAAAGAAGGAGTTCCACTGAAGATACCTAATTATTTTTCTGTGAAATATAACTGTTACAGTAAAATCAAGTAAATAAATAATGCCACGTAAGCATCAGGATTTGCATCTGAACTTGACTATTATCAGAATTTAACGGTCATCAGAACATGGTTTCTATACTCAAAAGGTGAATGACTGTTTCTGTTTTTCTTCACACAAATACTGACTGGTTTCTTCAGAGTGTAGTCATCAGAACATAATCAGAACTTGTCCTCAGAAATTATGCAAATGATACTTAACTGTTTATCAGAAACAACTTAATCACCACAATAATTTTCATCATTCATATGGAGTGAGAGTGTATGTATTTTCTAATGATCAGATAAAGATTAAAGTCTGATAAACTTTAGTATATCTGAGAAATAAGGCATAACTAAGAAAAATGCTTAAAATCTGTCTTGAATTATGAAGTCTACTGTAGAATAAATGTGACGGCCTCAACCCTGGGGTCAGGAGTTGACGTCACCAACAACAATAATAATAAACTTAACATAATCCAAATTACTAATTATACATAACCACGACCCCTTTACCAAGACCTTTTCCAGGTTTAAGTATGATTTAGGTTACAACTATTACAACACCAACCTACACAAACCAACCTGACACTACTAACTTAATACAGCAACTCAATAGACCATCTTTGGTCCAACAAAACTACCTCAGAGGAGCCTGGCACGGAAGGCACTGGAACTTTGCCCTGACTACCGCGGAGGAATCTCTTAGGCATCTGCAATACATGTATAAAACATTCTGCAAGGGTAAGTAATTGCTTGCTCAGCAGTACCACTATATGAATAACAAATAAAATAATTTATGATAAAACAGTGATAGGAACATAGATTATAACTCGTTTGAAAAATATGTAAAACATTCATAACTGGATACTCAAAACTAGCATGCTTTCAACAAAACAAATGTAGTAGTGTACTGTGTACAAATACCAGAGTTTAATTCTAGTATGCCATTTTCATTTCCAAATCCACTATATAACTCACTTATTCCGTTACGAGAATCACAAATCCAAATCAGATACGTACGGATATGTGAAGACAGCTGATCAGGCTATCAATACCAGACGGCTTTAACTGCCATCCCATTTACCTGTTCGGGAATAAAGAGACTAGGTAGGTCTCTGACCTGTATGATGAGAGCCTTTCCTTTTGTCTTTCTAGAGACAATTGGCTTTTCTTTTGTCTTTAAAGCAACTGTCTTAGACTTCCCTCCATGCCTCTTCTTTCTTTGCTCCATCTCAAGTTCATGAGTCTTGAGCATCCCATAGATTTCATCAAGAGACATATCAATAAGTTCATAGTTGTCTCTTATTGTAGTAGCTTTCAAATCCCACTTTTCAAGAAGAGCTAGTAGGAATTTCATATTTGAATATTATGGATCCTACTCCTTATCCACTAGTGACAGATCATTCAACAACTTTGTGAATCTGTCATATGTATCAGTTAGTGACTCATCAGATTTTGAGTCAAAGTGCTCATACTCCTGTGTGAGTATTGTCTTCATGTTCTTTTTGATAGCATTGGTTCCTTGACATCTCACTTCCAATGAATCCCAGATTTCTTTTGCAGTCTTGCATCCAATCACCCTGTTTGACATGACATTGTCAAGTGCACTATGAAGCAAGTGTCTTACTTTTGCATCCTTGCCTAGTGAAGAGATGTCTTCAGTGGTGAGTTCTCTCTTTTCTTTAGAAATCATCTTCTGTGGCTCATTCCCAACTGTAACAGAAAGCTTTGTGGGCTTGTGTGGACCATCATAAATTATGTCTAAATATTCTGGATCTGTAGTTTCCAGAAACATGGCCATCTTCACACTCCATACAGGGTACTCAGACACCCTGAGCATAGGAACCCTGATGGTTTCATATCTACTGGTGTTTTGAATGGGTTGAACCTTTGCAGGTTCTTGAGGGTTTGTTATTTTTGCTTGATCAGACATAATTGATTGTCTGTTTGGATCTTAACTGTTTGTAAGCTTAACAGATTGGCTCTGGTACCACTTGTTAGGCCTCAATGATACAATAGAAGGGGGTTGAATATAGTATCTACAATCAATTTAATTATGAACACAAGTATGTAACAGAAAACAAGTTTATTCAATATATCAAATTATGTTACCGTAGGTTTAATCTACTCTCTCAGTGATGTATGATATCACTAAGAGCTGCTAGGGTTATAATGAATAATATTCTCATGAATGATAACACTTATAGTTTAAACCCTAATTTGTGTTTATATACTACACAATTACAAGATATCTCCTAATTGATATAATATGTTCTGTTTCCTAAAATACATCAATCAGAGATTATCTACTATAGTCCTGTAGCTGTATAACTCTCTAAGCATATATTCTTTTGTTTAATCCAGACCATTTCCTGTAAATCAACCGCTTTTCATCCCTGAAGTGTATCCGCACTTAAGTTCTGATGTAAGTCCTGATGGCTTAAGTTCTGATAACTTCCTGTCTTCAGTAAGTTCCGATTTCCAGTTAAGTTCTGATATTAAATTCTGAAACTAAACAAATCAGATTAGACATGACATGAAAAATATATCTAACACTATTATATGATATGATAGATATAATTTAAGTATTAGATCAGGAGATTGTTATGAGAATTGTGAAACTGATAATCTTTGGCTTTCAATAATCTATAATTGTACTTTACATGATCATGGGAATGACGCTCAATGGATAGTTGTAGAAACTATAATATACCTCGGGGGAGGGTTTTATTAACCATTAGAAAGATTGATTTTAACAAAATAAGAACATAAATTAGACATTCATGATAACCATTGAAGAACCTTACTCTTGGATTATTTTCTCTCAAATATATTATATATATTTTTTTATTAGTTTATTTAGTTGATAATTACACACCACCGATTATTTTCCACAATTCTGAAATGTAAGAAATGAAAGACTTGAAATTGATGTTGATATTAGTCATTTCATGTGAACGATACTCTTAAAAATACACAGTAACCGAAACTTATTTAAATAGTGACCACCTTGCCTCAAATTAGGATGACCTTCCTACCTTGGATTATAGGAATCAAAAAATGGATTTTCACCTTGATACTCATACTCGATGATATTGACATGCCCATAACAAGGTGCAATCAAGTGTGGACACGTGTCAACAAATTGGCCAGAAGTTGCACAAATAACACATATTTGAGGTTGTGGTGTTCTTTCATGCATAAGTAGTGCGCTCAATCTCTCTATGTTCAGCTCAATTTTTGTCAACTTTTGATTTGATTCCACCTTGGCCAAGTCCCATATTATAACTCATTAGAAGCTGTGTTAGCAATCAATTGTTCAGCAGAATCATGAATCAAATCTACAAAAGCACCTCCAGCAGCAGAATTAAGTAGTCTCTTCTCACCTTCAAGAAGACCTTTGTAGAAGAAGTGTAGAAAACTCCCTTTGGTGAAAATATGTTGAGGACGCCTCTTTTGCAACTTCTAAAATATAGAATAGTACTCAACATATGTTTCAGTTGCAGATTGTTGTAATTCAGCTATTTGACTGCTCATGTTCATTACTCTACATGCTGGATAAAACTTCTCCAAATATTTTTTTGCTAGCTTTTCCAAAGAAGTAATGAATCTCATAGGCAAATCTTCAAACTAGTACAAAGCTGCTCCATAAAAAAAATAGAAAAGCTTTTATCTTCAAAATTTCACAATCCGCTGTATCAGGTATCATACAATAGTCATAACCTATAGAGTTATTGATTTGGCTCTTCAGTCGGAAGATCATGGAATACTGTCACTCACGAAAGAAGATTTTGTTTGAGCTCAAAAGTACTACTCCTCCCTTCAGCTGGGCTAGGATAAACCATACAAGAATGCTCAATACCAGAAATCGAGACCGCAACATTGTCACGAAGTGTTAGAATTGCAGACATGTCAGTTATTCAAATTCCACCTATACTTGACACATAACAAACAGGTGGAGAAAAGATGAAAAAGAAATATATATATATATATGTACAATAATAATAAAATAAAAGAAAAGCAAATTTCAATCTCCCAGCAGCGGCACAAAAATTTATTTGACTCAACTTAAACCCTTTTTGTACATCGCACGAATTATAGGCTAATAATATTAACATATTAAATGTGAGACTACGTTGTAGAAACAAAACTACTTTATAATTATCTATATTTTAGACAACCATTACACCCTCTCACTATTTCAAAATATTTTTTAATTTAATTTGTATACACCAAATTTAAAGTGCAATGATCAACACTTTAAATTACATGTGTAATAAATTAAAGAGCATTGTCAACCTGTCAACCTTGGTATCAAAATTTGGTCTCAAATGACGTTATATTATCGACTTGATAACTGATTAATTGATTATTAATTAATTTAGGCCTGCTATTATTATTTGATTTGTAGCGAATCATACCCGTACACATGATATTTGGGATCCATTTTAGGTACCAATTTGGTACCTCTAAAATTTTTCAAAATTAAAATGAGCAATTAGTCAAACAATCATATAGAGGAGAAGAAGACGGTGTTCATGTGGAGCTATTGGATCCCCTCATTTTATTTTTTGAATTTTCTCAATTTTTAATTTTAAATTTATTAACACGTACAATTACCTTATATTCTTCTACCTTTCAAAAAAAACATTATATTCCTTTAAACTTTCTACACTTTCTTCTTAAAATTTACTTATCATCTTAATATTCTATCGAAATTTTATTTTAATATATCCTACTAAACTTTTTTCACAATATTTTCCTAAATCAACTTATTAACTAAATATTTTTTCCAAATTTTCTTTTCAAGTCAAAACCTTATATTTTTGTAAAATTTCCACACTTTCTTTTTAAATTAACAGACAATCTTAATGATCTCTAAAATTTTCTCTTTCAACATATTTTTCTAAACTTTCTCCACTTTCTTTTTTGTAATATTAATTACCTTATTCTCTTAAAATGAAATAACCATTTATTATTCTCTTAAAAATTATCTTCAAATTACCTTCAAAAATATGATAATATAGAAAAATAAAAAATTGTTAATGAATATTTTTTAAAACTTTCTGTTTAAATAAAAAAATACTTCAATTTAACTTTTAATGATTCCTTACTTTCTAAACTTTCTCTGCAAGTCAAAAAAATACTTCATATGTCGATTTACCTTTCAAAGATTTACTTCTTCATAATCTTTCTCTTCAAAAATACTTCAATTTATATTTCAAAGATTTACTAATAGGGAGAAAATAAAAAAATAATTCAATTTTAATGTTTTTATAAACTTTGTCTTCAAGTTAAAAAAAAAAGAATTAAATTAGCACAACAAGTCAAAAAATAATTATAAAATCATGTTTATGAATCTTTACATTGAATTATAAAATTATTGAACGTGAGGTTTATTATGGAGAATAGTTTATATACATCAATCGGCAATAATGATGAACCGCCTATTTCTATCTTTTCATACATATTTGTATGCACTTGTGTATATGTAAGTTTTGTTTCTGAATTAAACTCCTCCTTTTATGATTATTTTGAATTGTATGGTGTGCTTGAAGTTGTGAATGTATTAATGTTTGTACTTTATGATTTGTGTTTCAGCTTGCAAGTCAAAGGGTATTGTGTTTGATGGGTGTTCAAACCACTAAAATAATTCCTACTCAAAATAACTGTGTATAGTAGTGAGCAAGGTCGAACCCAAGAGATTGTTAATGATTACTCCTATAAACTAAAATGGGGGGGGGTTGAATTCTTATTAAACTAATGAGAACAAGAATAATAACTAAAAAGTGTTGAGAGCAAGAATGTAAAACAATCCAGCCAAAGGAATTATCTCAATAATGATTCAAGCTGATCATTGATGCAAGGAACACTTCACACTTTCTCAAATAAACTGGTTATGGTTGTTGGTACGATCTAACTTCCTGTCTTTCCATAGTTTCTCAATAACCAAGGTACGACCTAATGGTAATTTCTCTTATTAGTAAACAACCGTAGATACGATCATAAAATTTAATTCACCACCGGCTTTAAGAATTAGAACGGAGACCAATTCTAGCCAACAAACACATACGATGAATTTATTTAGACTATATTATATACTCTCAAAACAACAATTAATTACTTGTACAGAACCAACGTTGCTAGTTGTTACTTGTATTAGAATTAATAAAATAATTACGAAGTTAACAATTCTAAATCGATGTGTACTACTATGAACAATCAAATAACATGTACTTTACTCAATTATTCACAATAATAATACCAAGAACGTACGGAGAATATATAAATACCCAAGAGATGTGAAGATAATAAACTTTAATTAGACCTCATAATTGTTACATCAAAATGTTGATTTATCGATGACTAGAACTTAGAGAATTAGCCACACATGGCTTTGAATATGATATGTTCTTGACATGAAAATCTAGATGATCTCAAAAATAGCGTATGTCTTTTTCTAATCTGGTTCTTGACAAATATAGACAATACAAGTGAAATAAGAGTCGTTTTATGATAGTTGGACTCTTCCAATTGTTGACAATCTATAAGGCGACCCACACCTTATAAATATGCTAGTCTTGAAAATATCCACCGAGACAAGCCGTGCCCACGTTTCATAATTATGCTAGCCTTAAAATTGTATGAACTTCAAAATCACTAAAAACATGAATTTTTTCTCAATTTTCTTGAATTCACCAACCTACACCACAAAATACCAAACATAATCAATTCTAGAACTGTAAGCACTATAACTACCAAAATGTAGGGAATTATGATATTTAATATAAACTATTTTTGCACTTATTAGTGTTATGGTTCATTTTAACGAACCTTTCACTGAAATTTAAGATTATTGTTCTATTTTTAGATGTGTTTTAATATTTACTATTTAATACTTATTATTTAATATGGTCATAAACATATAGGTAACACGAAAGTCAATCAGATTGAGAAATATCGGGAGTAGGAAGCTAAAATCAGACATTATAAGCAGGGAAAGAGTCAATAATAAAATTCAGGGATTGCCAAGCTATTAAAAAATCAAGCAATATTTTGGTAGATAAAAAATTCCATTTGGTAAAATGTGATTCAAAATGTGAAATTAGCTAATCTTGGGAATTGAACCCCGACCTTCCTAACCAATTTCCTACATCCTTACTAGACCAAAACTACTTTTATGGCATTTTACAGCACAAATATTACTTAGACTAAATATTTATTAGCTAATCTTGGGTTCAATGTAGCTCCGTCTCTGATTATAAGGCCGTTGCAAAGCACGCTTTATGAAGTACTGGGTCAAAATTAAGAGTTCTAATAATAAAATAAATTGTAAAAGAATTTATTGATACTTTTTTAAAGTCGTCGTCCTCTTCTCGTTTTAAGTCCATACTGGAAAATGATTTTTGAAGATCATTTCCTCACTGCTAAAACATTAAATTTGGTTTGCCATTCATGAAGTGATCGGTGTCAAGTGATGGATCATCTCTGATAGCGTCAAACGTCTAGTTATTCAGAATTTCAGAATGACCAATACGAAATCGAAAATTCAAAATTCATAATATTATTTTAATTGTTTTTTATGTATTTTATCTAAAAATATGTTTAAGAGGTCATTGCGAAACACAACTTGGTATACCACTCCCTCTGTTTTTATATATTTGTCGTTTGACTTTTCTGTATTTAGTTTAAAATGATTTAACTGTGTAGTTAAAATAATTATTTTTAAAAAATTCTATTTGTAAATTTTAGTAGAAGTCTATGTATTTTTATTCAGAAAAATAAAATTTTAAAAATAATTATTTTTTACTATCCGGTCAAAATACTTGGAAATGTGTGCGGAAAAATCAAACGACAAATATATAAAAACAGAGCTGGTAATTTAAAATTAAAAAAATATTTTATAATATTTTAGGTATGACAGCATGACAGGGTTTCTTCTCTCAACTCTATTATGCCGCATAATTTATGCGATGTAAGAATTCTTAACCTATAAGTTTCCTTAGCATTCGAGGATAGTATTGTAAAGTTAAACGCGCACTACAAAGTACAAAGTCCGAGATGTATATGGTCGGTGACAAATAAAATAAAGAGAATTTATCAAAAATATTAATTTTTTTTAATTTTTTTTATGATTTTATTATTTTCTTTTTTTTTATAAAAATATAGAAACAACCAAAATTAACTAGGTATGCAACTAGTTGAATAAATTTTTTTTATTGATTTAATATTGCTTGTAGTATTTTTGCAAATTAAAAATTAATTTTACAATTTTTTAAAAAAATAACAGCATTTTTGCAAAAATATTTTTAGACTTGGATATTTTTCAAAAAAATCCTAAAATAAAAGTTTTTCATAAAGAATCACATAAACATTCTATATCACAAGAAAATATTATACAATTAATTAGAGCAAGTATTTCTTTCAAAAAAAATTACCCAAAATCTCAAAATTAAAACTTTTTAATTTATTATTAAATAAAATTAAAAGTATATAATATATACTTTATACATTATATTTATTAATTCAAATGTGACTCGTTTATAAACACGAAACTCGAAATTGACCCATTTAAAAAAACGAAACTAACAAAATCACTGCTAATGTACGCAGGTCTTTCCATTAACTCCTTCACTGATAAGAATTCCAAAAGTAAATACACACATCTCTCTTCTCTATAAAATCACAAACCCCCACTCATCATCTTTTACACACACAACAATCCACAATGTCTGCTAAAACTCATCTAACCCTTCTCTTCTTTACCTTGTTTTTCACTCTTTCTTTATCTTCAGACATGTCAATCATAACCTACGACCAAACCCACTTCAAAAACCCTCTTGTTCCTCGTACCCACGATGAGCTTTTGTCTCTTTATGAATCTTGGCTAGTCAAGCACCACAAAAACTACAATGCCCTTGGTGAAAAAGAGAAAAGATTCGAGATTTTTAAGGAGAATCTTGAATTTATTGATGACCATAATAATGGGTTTAATCAAAGTTTTAAACTTGGGTTGAATAAGTTTGCTGATTTGAGTAATGATGAGTATAAATCCATGTTTTTGGGTGGAAAAATGGTGAGAGATAAAAAGGGTTTAAAGAGTGATAGGTTTGAGTTTAGGGTTGGTGATGATTTGCCTGAGTTTGTTGATTGGAGGGAGAAAGGGGCTGTTGCATCTGTCAAGGATCAAGGCCAGTGTGGTATGTATATTTGTTTCCGCAAAATTTTATTCATTTATCGAGATTATTTGGTTTATTGATATCTCGGAAAATTTTATTTATTTATGGAGATTATTTGATTTATCGATTTTGAGGTATGTTATGTTGGGACCGGAAAAAAAATTATTTGAAGAGTTTAATTGTTAATGGGATATTTATTAATCAAGATTCTGCTGTATGATGTATACATGTTTGATATGTGTATGTAGGGACAAAGGGGGATTTGTTTTGTTTTGACATGGTCTATGATTTTGATTGGTGTATGTGTTTGAAAATATGTTGGTAATTTGGGGGGGCCCTTTTAGAGTTTGCTTCCTGGAGTGAGACTTGTTGTATGTGTTTTGGTTTTGTAAGAGTTTGTAAGTTTGTTTCTTGGTGACCTGATGCTGACTTTGTTTTTTGTTTTTACATGATGTTGGTTTTTTTGGAAAATTATGATGGTGAAAACTTGAAGTGAAAGTGTAAAGATTGTTTTTTTAGTGTAATTTTTGGTCATTAAGTTTGTTTTTCTTTGTGCTTTCTTGGGTTTTTTGTTAACCTGGTGAGGCAATTTGATACGCGTAAACTCATAGTTTTATATAGATCTGCTAAGTTGATGATTCAATCTTTAAGTTAAGTGGTTCGGCAGTTGAATAACAACTGTGGTTTTCGGGAAGAATACACCTTGGGTAGGTTGATGGCTTAAAAATCTTGATAATTCTACAAACAAATAAAATGGTTGCTGGAAGTTTATTTTACTTTCGGCTTTAGGATGGAAAAAAAAGTATTTTGATGAAAAGTGAGTAAATTGTAAAAACTGTACCTTTATGCATAGACTTTATTTTACCCTATAATTGACTTTATTATTCTGATAGCCTGTAAGTTTGATGATGAAATTTGTTACTGAAATCTGCTAGGTCTAGTATTCAGTACTTGACCAGGCCTAGTCGTGGTCACTGGTAGTCACACTCCTTGTCTAGGTTGATTGTTATGTTGCTCAGAGGAACTTGATTATGTACCTAATCTGTTATCTGGTAGCTAAAATTGAATGTTAAGAGCTTCGTTATCATTAGAACCCCCGTCTTGAACATCCCTTTCTTAAAAAGTTAATAAATGGAGTAGCCTTTACATGAATAACTGATCATCACAAGAAAATGAGCTTTAGCCTACTTTTTGCTCACCCAGGTTGGTCAAACTAGACAATCAATCCGTCTCCCTAGTACTTTTAGCAACCTGCTCATGCCACCTGGTTTTTTAACCTATGAAACCTCACATCTGTTTACTCTGTATTGGAATATATGAATTTTATAAGCAAAAAAAAAGACGTAAGAACTTGGAAGCTGTACATGAATAATTGCTTGAAATCGTCATTTAATCTATTTTATGGTTTCCACCATGCAGGTAGTTGCTGGGCATTTTCAACAGTAGCTGCAGTTGAAGGGATCAATCAGATTGTAACAGGTGAGTTGATCCCTCTCTCTGAGCAGGAGTTGGTGGATTGTGACAAAGGTTTCAATCAGGGATGCAATGGTGGTTTGATGGACTATGGCTTTGAGTTCATTGTTAAAAATGGTGGCATTGATACTGAGGATGATTACCCTTACAAAGCTGTTGATGGCCAATGTGATCAGAATCGGGTATAAATTAATTTAAATATGAGACAAATTAATTTGTTGTAAAGATGATTTGTTACTAGTTTCTCAACAATGGTTCAGTATTTGGCAACTTATGTACTTGTTGTCTATTAATTTTCCAGAAAAATGCCAAGGTTGTGACAATCAATGGTTATGAAGATGTTCCTCAAAATGACGAAAAATCACTGAAGAAGGCTGTCGCACATCAACCAGTCAGTGTCGCAATCGAAGCTGGAGGCAGGGCATTTCAACTTTACGAATCGGTAATTGTTTCTAATTTTTGAAGGCTGTATTTTAATTTTCAGAAAATGATAAATGAGAATTAGGAGTGTAATGCACTGAAATTGTATAATAATCTATTCCTCAATTCACCTCTGTTATATTCTTTTACTTGTTTTTTTTGGGTCCAATTTTGTTCACTACATTTAGGTGGATGAATGCTGCATATCTGACATCTCTATTTAGCCTGTTATAATGTGGAACTCTTGTTATCCCCTTCTACTTACTTATATGACTTGTTGAAAAAGTCATATTGGTTGAGGATCTTAAACCTATAATCTATATATTCCACAGTTTTTTTTTAAGTTGTTGATCCTCTCTACATGACTGTCCTAGTGTGAATCTGTATTGGAGAAGAATTTTCTGGCTTGCTTTCCATTTGCAATGTGTGAAATTATCTAAGAACATTTAATCATAATTATTTTGCTTGATAAGTTGGTCACAATTGACTAATTTAAAACATTTAATTTACATTTTTAACATTTATGTTACTTTCTTCAGGGTGTTTTCACTGGACTATGTGGAACAGAGTTAGACCATGGTGTTGTGGCTGTTGGATATGGTACAGAAGATGGTAAAGATTATTGGATAGTCAGGAATTCATGGGGTCCCAACTGGGGCGAGAATGGTTACATTAGGTTAGAGCGTAATGTGGCAAGTACGAATACAGGAAAATGTGGAATAGCAATGCAGCCATCATATCCTACAAAGACTGGTGTGAACCCTCCCAAACCTGGCCCATCTCCTCCCTCCCCGGTGAAGCCCCAAATAGTTTGTGATGATTACTTCAGTTGCCCTGCATCAACAACGTGCTGCTGTGTTTATGAGTATGGTAAGTACTGCTTTGGTTGGGGATGCTGCCCACTTGAGGCAGCCACCTGCTGCGATGATCACTCAAGCTGCTGCCCGCAAGAGTATCCTGTTTGTGACATCAATGCCCAAACATGCCGATTGGTATGTTGATAATTTTTTTGCTATTAATCATATACCTTATATTGTTTCGTTTTCGTTATCCTGTCCAATTTGTTAGGCCTGCTAATGTTTTGTTTTTATTAAATCTTCTACAGAGCAAGAACAGTCCAATTGGCATAAAAGCTTTAAAGCGTAGTCCTGCAAGACTCAGTTTAATGAATGTCGCCAGGAAGTTTTTAGATGCCTGAGGGATGTTCAGCTTACTAGCAGCAGGGAGACAGAAGGATGTTGTTGAAGCAGCTGATTCTATTGCAGGCTCTAACTTAACATGAAGTAGCTGGCATTTTAAAATTCTGTATATACCTTCTTCGGATTTGCTTGAACATGTAAGACATCTATGTCGAATTTCGGTTTTATTCCTAATGGCCAAGACCAAAAACAAAAACAATTGGTATTGTATATTATTTATTTATGATTGCCTGCAAATCAAGCTTTTATTAGAGTTTCTTGTTCTCTGATACTTGCTGCTAATCTCATAATGGTGTGTACTGTTATTCCCTTCTGGGATGTCGATTAATACTAGTAATGTCTATGTGTGATCGATTAGAGGCAGCGTTTTTGGCTTCTGCAAGTGTTTACACTCACTATTATAGAAGTAGTTGTTTACTCTATATTGTTGCATTTTTAGGAGAAGTAAATCCACCATCTGCTCCATAGCATATCATAGTATGTTAATTTGATAGAGCAGGAGCTAAGATTTATGTACATTTTACTTGTGACTTGAAATTCATGTGTTGAAGTTCATCTTAGCCCTTAAATAGAATTATAGTTGCAGACTAGCAGGTGAAGAGATCCCGAGTTTTTGGTATTTCTTCAATGCGAAGTCATAATAGCCCTTAAATCGGTCTAGGCGGCCGTCCAGGCGCTAGGCGGTGCTAAAACGCCCCGACTCGGACTTAGGCAGTGATTTAGGCGTTTTTTCAAAAAATCGGGTCAAAATCGGAATTAAGCGGGCTAGGCGGTCAAAAATCGGTCCTAGGCGGTCTAGGCAGAAAATAATTAAGAAAATATTTTTTTTTTATGTTTTTATAATTTTAAATTATTAATTTCATAATTTCACACAATATCATGTCAATTTATAATATAAAGTATTGGTAAAAAGTAACAAGTAATCTAATATATTTATTTTCTCACTTAAAATATAAAAATAACATATTATAATTAATTTAAAAGTGTGAATTAAAATATAGTTAATATGGTAAACTCAATAATTAGTACATAAAGCATGTCAAATGTGTAGATATTATTTAATACCATTCTAATTTCTTTTTTCAAACAAATATTTGACATCATTATATAATTATAAAAATTTAAAATAATATTTATATTTTTCCGATTAATATTCCGATTAATCGGTACGATTAATCTCCGACTTGGCGATTAATCTCTCGAAAATACCCTCACCGTCCTGGCACGCCTAGCGATTTCTGGAACAATGGTACTATGCCAGATTAAGTTGTGATGAATAATCAAACTCGCTAAACATTTTGAAGAGTCAGCTAAGACGTTTGAAGGGCAACCTTAGCTTTCTGGGTTGCTATTAATACCTTAGTAGCCTTGCTGCAAATAGGAACTGACAATCTAGGCTTTGCAAACAAAGTTACAACTTACAACAGTTTTTGGTGATATTTCTTGGTCTTGGCATCGGGAATTGCCTTTACAGTGACATTCTGTAAGTGAGAACGTCTTTATCCCAGTAAATAATGAAGTACAGTCATGCTATTTAAGAACAAATTAGATTTCAATGTTTGATTTAGAAAATGTAAAATGAAGGGAGGGAAATGAACGTAGAAATACAATACTGATTGAGATGAGTAATTGATCATTTACCCCCAAATCTGCGTTTTTTTACTCATTATCGTCTTCAGAATCTATGCAGCCTTCTTCATTAATGTTGCTCTTCTCACTGTCTTCAGAATCAGGCAGTGTTTCTTCATCATCATCTTCTGAATCAAAGCTATTTCGCTACCTAACATCTTCATCATAAGAAAAATAACAGAATCGACTAGGTTTGATCCTGGCACCGAGAGCAGGCTTTCTCTGTACTTGAAAACTTCATCATAAGAAAAATAAGGATCAGGACGAATGTATCTGCCCACTTTGTTGTCGGAGTTATAGGAGAACCACCCGTCAACATCTAATAGTAAGAATTCAACACTGTTATACAAGCCCTGGACCCATTCTAAATGACATATCTCACTTTCTACATCAATACTAAGCTTGAAAGTCCATAATGCCTTTACACCACCACCATGAAGGCATGCCTCATCATCCAATGTCCACAAGCTAATTGTTTTTCCTAGTTTTTCGCACTTAGAAATAATAACAGAGACAGAGTCCTTGAATTCAGCAATCTGAGCAACATAACATATGCTACCACAATAACAGCTTATAGGGAGTTTAACATCACAAACAAACACCTCCTTGTTTAAATTAAAAGCCATCACACCATTATCTCCCGTGGCAAACAAAAATCCATGGAGGCAAATATGAAATTTATTATGGTCGGGAAAATCAGTTACCTCAGTCTCAATGTTTCGCCAAGCATCTCTCTTTGCAGAATAGACCTCGGAAAATATAGAGGGGGATACTTTACGACGGGGTGATACAACCCTAACAATCTTAAAATCAAAATCAATAGAATCAAATCCAAAGCCTAAAGCATATTTAATTTCAGTACCATAACCGTGTCGATCACGCGGTGGATTAGCATATTGAGGAGGCGATGGAATGAGTTTGGATTGCTTAGTTGCGGGATTCCAAATGTAAATATGATCTACAGATTTATTCCAAACATAAATACAAACAACACCGGAAACACAACCAACGAAATGAGAGTTAGGCGTAGAGGGATAATCACCTCTAGAGAAAGGAAATTTCAGATGGGCTAAAAACTCATCACAACCACCACCGAGTTGAAAGAGTGAATACGAGCCGTCCTCTTCAGGAAACTCACCACTATCATCTTCATTGAGCTTTACAATGAGAGTAGCTTCTTTATCATTCCCAGCATTGGTGCATGCAATTGCACGTCGATGATGAAATTTAACGAAGCTAGGGCTTGAAATGAGAGAGTACCATGTTTTGGACACAACTTTGCATTGAAGTATGTACTTCACGGGGAGCCTACAAAGCACCTCAGATAAAAGATCTTCGTCTGTTAACCTCTCAACCCCGTCATTTCTCTTCCCCATTTCAGCCATTTGTGATTTGGCTTTTCTGAGTTGAAGTTTTAGGTGGACTATATATATATATAGATGGCCGCTGGGGATATCTTAAACGAGACTATGAATGCACCCTCATGGCACAAGTTAACATGTGTTTTGCATTAATTATCTTCTCGATTAATGTTTACAGCTTAGCGAATACTATCATAGTTATATGTGCATAGTACTCCCTCCATTCCAAATTAGTTGTCCGTTTGACTTTTTACGTGTATTTTAAGGTGACTTTGACCTCATATTTTCGGTAATTATTTTTCAAATTTTTTTTTTGTGAATAAAAGTTTGAATCTATTTTATTCAAAAAAAAAATTTGAAAAATAATTACCGGAAATATGCGGTCAAGCCACTTTAAAATACGCGTAAAAAATTAAACGGACAACTAATTAGGGATAGGGGGAGTATTATTTCTTGCGTGATTCTTTGTCTTCCTCGTTAATCTCTTTTTTGGTGTTTAAAATATAGTGTTCCACATTTCTTTAATTTAATAATTTATTTATTAGTCCAAGTTAAATCCAAATCAAGTGTTTTGAATTGAAGTGAAAATAAGAGAAAATTAATCCATTTGCGATGTCAGATTTCTTCAATTGATAAGAAAAATAAACAACTCTTACGTGATATCTAAAAAATCATATCACTATTTCTGTAAGAATAGAGGTGTATTCAATTGGAATTTTAAAGGATTTTTTTTATTTTGAAAATTTTAGGGTATTTAATTTGTATTATAAAAAATTCTTTAAAATCTGATGGTATTCAAGAGAGATTGAAAAAAGTCTTTTTAAATTTGGGGTATTTAATTTAGATTTTAAAAAGTCCATTCAAATCTAGTGGTATTCAATTTGGATTTTAAAAAATGCATTAAAATCCAGTGGTATTCAAAAATCAATGATTTTTTTTTTGTATTTTATAAAATTATAGATTTTGATGAATTTGCTAGTGTATTTTATGTTTTCAGAAATTTTAGCAAAATCCAACAGATTTTGATGGATTTGTAAAAATCACTACTCAAATCAACAAAAATCTACTAGATTAATTCAACAACTCCGCCAAAATTCGCTTACAATTTAAATGAGTCGAAATGACAATCATTCAAAATAATGGATTATATATAAATCCTCTAAAATCTTAATTGAATACATCCCTAGTACACTTATGGATTGAGTGAGGTGAAAGATAAGATATGCACAGATATGTCAGTTCTAGAAGTTCAGCAATGTAGCTGTGTATGTATTATAAAAAAATTAGGTTCACCCTATTTGTGTTACTTATCACTCATTTGTATCGTTAGTGGAACCTAGAATCTATTAAGAATATTAATGTTTATTCTTGAGAGGGTAATTTGTATTTTATAATTAGTTTTAGAGCAAGTCCAACCTCTTAACTCATTTCTTATATATTATAAAATTAAGCTGTTACTGATTTAAGACATGGACGAAGAAATTGTCTCCAACAATCCTCTATATATTCATTCCTTATTTAATAATTTAAATAGTAACAATTCATTATTTTCATATAAATAAGAAGGAGAAGGATGATGTGGCTCATATTTTATAATAAAATAACATTTAAAGGACTTTTAAAATAAGAAGAATGCTACTTAAAAATAAAAAGAATGCTACTTAAAAATAACATTTGAATAGCTAGCTTGTTGTACTTGCTCTTATATCATTAACAGAAAATTGTTATGCACTCATACTTGTATTCATATTTTTATTTGATTGTGGTATATTATGTTCAACCCCCATTAGCCTATCTACTTTAGGGCTAACAATTGATTTTAAAGTAATAAGTTGATATACAAACAAAAAAGATCCATATGCCATCATGTATGCAAAAAAGTATGAATCTACTCGAGTTCTAATTCTCAAGACGAGTGAATATCCAACATCAAATGTGAAGATGATGAATATGTTTTTCGAAGTCATTACTTGGACATAATATATAATGGACCATTTGTGCCATTACGTGGCTAGTCTTCCACATGTGCCCGGACATTATATACCCCAAAAAAAGAAATATTGGTCTCCTAAGGACAATGCATCTATTTTAAAAGATGTAAAAGTAATAAATCTATTTTATAGTAACCTTTATATTGTTATTGGAAATACGGTTATTCGATGTAAGATTATAAAAGAAATATAGGATGCTTTGGAAATGGGATGTCACGGAACCAAGGTTATTAAGAAAAATATGACGACAGTGCTTATTTAAAAATATGAGCACTTTGATTCAAAAGTTGATGAATCGTTGACTAAAACTTATGAAAGATGACTCTGTTGAATGATTTGTCACTAATGGGAAAGGAGTATGATAATGAAGACTCCAACATAAAATTTCTTATGGTCCTTCCTAAACAGTGGGACTTGAAAACTCAAACAATAAGAGACAATAATGGTTTGAATGACATGTCTTTTGATGAAATCTATGACATTCTCAAGACTCTTATGAACTTGAGATGCAGCCGAGGAAAAACAGGTAAGAAGGTAAGGAAAAATTTGTTGGGTAAACTGTCGAAGAGAAGCAAGGAAAAACAAAGAACGAAAGTTTGGTGGTATCGATTGTCAAAAGTTACAATAAAATGGGGTACAAGAGATCAAGCAAAAACAAAGAACCTTTCAAAGAAAAGTACCAAAAGAAAGAAAGCATGAAGTCAAAGTTTGATAAATATGAGAAGTCCAAGATCAAAAATTTTAACTGTGATGAAGTGGGATGTTTTGATACCGAGTGCAAGAAGGCTAAATCTAGCAAGGGCACATGAGAGGCACTCATCACAAAGAAAATAGATTGGGCTGATACCTCGTATTCTGATGAGGAAGTCAATTATGCTTTAAAAATAAATGTTAACAGTGACATTGATCCTTCAATTAATAAGGTACTTCAAGTTACTTCTGATTTTGATACTGATATTATTTTTGAACTTAGACTGTTTCTCACATAATTGCATGTTAATCCTAAGAACACTATACCATAGATTGGCTTTCGCAACTAGATTTTTAAAAATTATCTATAAAACATTGCTATTGGATGATGAGTTCATGTCTATTGCAAGGAATTTTAAAAACATTATGATTGAATCAATAAAATTTGGAGGGTGTTACAACCGTTGCAACGTATTATATAACCGTTGCGGTGCATTAAAAATTTGAGCCCGAAATTTAGGCGGGCTTGCTAAATTAGTGGGCGGGTTTGCTGAAAAATTTGAGCAAGGTTTCATATAATTATTTTCCCGGCTTTAAAAAAAATAAAAATTGAAACATTGAAAACAAAACTCACAAATCAAGGACTAAAACACAGAGACTCACAATAACTATGCTTTAGACTGTGGCTCAATAGATTAGATTTCTCAAGAGATTAGATTTCGGAGAAGATTAAAGTTTGAAGAAGATTATATCTTGAAGAATATTAAAGTTTAAAGGGTATGTTAACAAATCTTAGAGAGAGAATTCGATATGGAGAAAACCCCTGCCTTCTCATTGAGATTATGTCTGAATATATACAAGCTTGGTTGATTGATCACCAAGTAAAAATCCTACAGTTAAGCCTATAATACAGCTGTATATCAATTAGAATATTTGCCTAATATTTGCCTAATATTACATTACATAAATAGATAGAACTTGACACCCCTCCTCAAGTTGGAGCATGCAAATCATGGATGCCCAACTTGCTCAGAAAAGAGCCATGATGAGGTCCTCCTAGTGCTTTGGTAAATATGTCTGCGAGTTGAGTACGAGTAGGAACATATGATGGTTGAATCAAGCCATCAAGAATAGCATCTCGTACAAAATGGCAGTTTATTTCTATATATTTAGTTCGCTCATGAAACACCGGATTTGCTGCAATATGCAGAGCGGCTTGACTGTCACAATGTAACTTGATAGGTGTAGAATGCTTGATCCCAAGACTAGAGAGTAATGATTTTAACCATTTAAGCTCCGATGTAGTAGTTTCCATAGAACGATATTCGGCTTCAGCAGAAGAGCGAGAGACCGTATATTGTTTCTTAGTCTTCCATGATATTGGAGACTGACCAAGAGTGATAAACCAACCATTAAGAGAACGTCTAGTCATAGGACAACTTGCCCAATCAGAATCACACCAGGCATATAGGCATAAATCAGAGTCAGAACGTAGTAAAATTCCTTGACCGGGATGACCCTTTAAATATCGAACAACATGTAGAGCTGCCTCCTAATGATCAACGCGCGGAGATTGCATGAATTGAGCCAAAGTGTGTACTGAGTATGAGAGGTCGGGACGCGTCACAGCCAAGTAAATTAGACGACCAACAAGTCGCCTATAGGGCAACGAATCAGATAGTGACGGACTGGTTGTTAATGCGAGACGATGATTCTGCTCAATGGGAAATGTAGCTGGTTTGGCCCCTAACATGCCAACTTCAGCAATTATATCCAACGCATATTTGCGTTGACACAAATAAATTCCAGCAGGACTACGAACTACTTCTATCCCAAGAAAGTATTTAAGAAGACCAAGATCTTTCATCCGAAAGCAAGAGCTCAAGTAATTTTTCATTTCTTGAATAGCAGCAGAGTCATTGCCAGCTATCACGAGATCATCCACATATACAAGTAAATGCAATGAAGTAGTTCCTCTATGAAGAGTAAACAAACAATAATCGGCATAAGATTGAACAAAACCGTAGTCCTTAAGAGCTGAGGAAAGTTTGGTGAACCAACAACGAGAGGCCTGACGCAAACCATAAATTGATTTGCGAAGACAACAAACGAGCCCAGGAGGATTGGTGCGAAATCCTGGAGGAGGGCGCATATAAACGACTTCGTCTAAATCACCATGGAGAAACGCGTTGTTAACATCCATTTAATGAAGTTCCCAATTACGAGTGGCTGCAACTGCAAGAATAGTACACACCGTCACCATCTTAGCAACTGGAGCAAAAATTTCCTTATAATCAACATCCTTTACTTGATGATTGCCAAGAATCATTAAACGAGCCTTGTAACGTTCAATGGAACCATCTGACCGATATTTAATCCGATATACCCATTGACTTCCAAGTGCTTTCTTATCAAATGGCAAAGACTCCAAGGACCATGTTTTGTTTGTTTCGAGCGCATGCATTTCTTCCTGCATGGCCCGACGCCAGTGAGGATGTTTAACCACATCATAGAAATTTCTTGGTTCAACACCTGTTGTCACAACACCAAGAAAAGCTCTATGTTGTACAGAAAATCTATCACAGTTTATGAAACATGATATGGGATAAGGAGTACCTGAGGAATGCGATGAAGAGGGTGTAGCAGGAGTGGAAGGGCTCATACTATGTACTGTGTGAGTGACAAAATCTCGAAGAAGAATGGACGGTTGTTTTTGACGATGACCACGTCCCAATTGTGATATTTCTGCATCATCAGGTGAATCGGATCCCCCTTTGTCGTTCATAGTTGAGCTAGATTCATTTTCAACCTCATTATTATTTTCGCAAGTAACATCATCTCCACAGGAAATATCTGAGGGTTTAGACAACACTTGATTTTCTGAACTTAAAAGTTCATTGCCATCAGCAAGGTAAGGAGACCATTCTGTGGAACTGGAAGTTGTATGCTCCTCAGTTAAATAGGGAAATTCATGCTCTGCAAATATAACATCACGAGAAATAAATACTCTCCAGATTCCAAGTCAAATAATTGCCATCCTTTCTTTCCATAAGGATAACCCAAAAATACACAACGACGACTTCTACTAGAAAATTTATCACTCTTATGATTCTGATTATGACCATAACAAAGACACCCAAATACTCTCAAAGAATCATAAGAATGAGGTTTTTCGTATAAAAGTTCATAGGGAGTCTTGTCATCTAATACGGGAGTAGGAGTGCGATTAATTAAATAACCAGCAGTCAAAATGCATTCACCCCAAAATTTTATAGGTAATTTCCCTTGAAATCTCAATGCCCGAGCTACATTTAAGATATGTTGATGTTTGCGTTCAACTCTCCCATTTTATTGAGGAGTGCCAACACAAGATGTTTCGTACAGAATACCATGATCTTTAAAAAATGTTTGTAGTGGTTGAAATTCAGTACCATTATCACTGCGCACTATTTTAACCAGCTTGTTAAATTGTCGCTTGATCATAGCAAAAAATTGAATTAAAGTCAATTTCACCTTCGTTTTATCAACTAACAAAAAAATCCAAACCGCACGAGAATAATCATCAACAATGGTTAAAAAATATTTTGCACCACATGAAGACGGTGTACGATATGGTCCCCATAAATCACAATGAATAAGATCAAAAGAACTGATTGCTTTATGCTCGCTAATGTGAAATCTTGTTCGAGAATGCTTGGCACGAACACATACGTCGCACACTTTATTTACACTAGTTTTAACATTACTTGACTTAACATGAGGGATCTTCTCAAGAACGTTTATTGATGGATGTCCCAAACGCTGGTGCCATAAATTAAAAGAGTCCACAGCATCAACCTTATATGCAGTAGCTTTGACTGATCCACAGTAATAGTAGAGCCCCCCATGTTGTTCACCCGCTCCAATCAGTATCCTCGAAAAGTGGTCCTGAATCACACACAAAACATTGGTGAATTGGACAGTGCATTTGTTCTCGCATAACAGTTGTGATACTGAAATCAAATTACATGTAAAGTTTGGGACGTATAAGACATTGTATAAAATCAAATTAGGAGCCAAAGTAACCGTCCCAGACTTCATGGCTGTAGCTTGAGCACCATTTGGAAGACTAATATGACTCTGGATCTCACGAATATCATTTAACAAAGACAAGTTGCCTGTCATATGATTGGAAGCTCCGGTGTCTAAAATCCATTTAACATAAAAATTACCTGTCATGCTCGGAGTAGATTGTGATTTTCCCTGAAACACGGATTTCAGAACTTGCCATTAATCCTCTGTCAAACCAAAAAGACCAGACTTGTCAAGCTCTCCTAAAGCTGGCTTAGATGTTGACTCGGGTGCAAATGGATGCAGAGAATTAGAAGCAACATTGGGACGAGGATTGAAACTTCTTCTTCCTTGCCGAGTAACAGGAACATAACGTTGGTTGCCACGACCACGTCCAGACCCGCGTCCAGGTGCCTTGGAACGATCAGGCCACCACTCTGGATAGCCATGGAGTTGAAAACACGAATCAATTTCATGCCCAGTTCGCTTACAGTGTGTGCAAGAAAGAGAAGCTTCCTTGGGTTCAAAACTCATTACTTCAGCACGTTCTGAATTGATTTTAGTACCCATGCGTAATCGTTCTTCTCGAATCAAAGAAGAGTAAATTTTGTTTATGCCTCCTACATCATCCGCTGCCAGCAAAGTCGAATGTACTGTTTCATACAACCCATCATCAACACCCATCAAAAACTGATGGACTTTTGCATTTTCTTCTCGCTTCTAAAGCTTCGTAGCAATTTTACATGTGCACTTACCACATTCACATGTAGGAACAGGGTCAATTTCAGCCAATGCTTCCCAAAGTTTCTTCAGTTTAGCGTAATAATCTTCAATAGACATACCTTGAACCTGTTTACAAGTATGCAATTCAGCCTTGAGTTGTTGAATACGTGGACCATTTGAGATATTAAAGCGTTCTTGAATGTCAATCCACAGGTCGCGTGCTGATTCACGGTATGAGATCGTGGATCGTAGCTTCGAATCAATAGTGTTCATAATCCAGGAGATAAACATTGAATTAACGCTAATCCAATCTTCATATTCATCAGATTCCTCGGATGGTTGGGTTATGCTGCCGTCAATGAAACCAATCTTTTTCTTTGCACGTAAAGATGTCCTGATTGCTCGCGTCCATTCATCAAAATTATCGCCCTTCAACTGTGTTTGGGTGATCAAGTTTCCTGGCATGTCATTAGCCGCAAGATCATAAGATGATTTGCCTTTTGAAGGCGTTTCCTTTGAAGATGTTTCATCTTTGCCAGTCATGCTGATTGTGAAGAAACAATATATGTGTTGTAACTAAAGAGCGCAAAGCTCTGATACCATAACAAATCTTAGAGAGAGAATTCGATATGGAGAAAACCCCTGCCTTCTCATTGAGATTATGTCTGAATATATATAAGCTTGGTTGATTGATCACCAAGTAAAAATCCTACAGTTAGGCCTATAATGCTGTATATCAATTAGAATATTTGCCTACTATTACATTACATAAATAGATAGAACTTTGACATATGTTTTTTTTCTCAAATCTTCTTCCCCAAATCTGATTTAATTCATAAATATGTTCGATTATTGGTAATTATTACTTAAAATACCTACTTTCTTGATTTTATGTTTTTCTCAATTGGGTGTTAATTTAATGGTTATACAGAAACTCAGTAACTATTTGTGAGTCGATTTGTTTGATTTTTGAGTCGTTATGTGTTGTGATTCAGCTCGGCATGACGGAATAAAATGGAAAAGAAAGTACGAAAACCATCTATCGAAGCATAAAGCAAGGGAAGTCCAGGTCGGTTCTGAACATGCGATTCTTAGGTCTAAGAGCAGTGGTGCGGAGGCAAGATTGGCTGCTGCTCAAGAACAGTGTATATCTGCCTAAACACCCCGAAAAGGAACTGATAGTGATGAAGAGTCCTCTAAAATGGATTTTTTTGAGTATGTTGAGGCAGTAAAGCTTAATGTGGACTTGAATATCCCTGGTGGTCAGGTTTCTAGCTCCTTTTCTTTTACAAATTTGTTTTCTTTTACAAATTTGTGTTCTTATATTTTACCTAGCTGTTCTTTATGGGGCTTATGTTCGTGAATGACACTTCACAGTTGATGATCCGGAAAGTGCCGCCTATGAGAAGATCTTAAGGTTGTGTTTGTTTGGGGTGAATGTAATGGAATTGATGTAATTAAATGAATTAAATGGGAGTTGGAGGGAAAATTTGAAAAAAATAATTAGATGGACAAAATTGTTATGATAAGAATTGTGAAGAAAATGAGGTTAATAAGAAATGGAGCATTGCATCTCAAATTGGGAGTGTTTAATTATTATATAGGTGATTTTGAATGTAATGGGTGAAAAAATAAATTTTTTTAAAAATTTAATCAATTTCCACTTAAAATTTCATTCCATTTCATTCACTCCAACCAAACATAACATAACTGTAAGCCTTTGACTTTCACATTCCATATCCAATTTAGTATCAAAAGTTTAGTATCAAAACATGTATGGGGTTAAACATACTTTTGGTACAAACTCCCAGCTTTCTCCATGTACGAAGATACGAGAATGATACTTGAAAAAATAAAAGTGCATTTATGAGTAATTTTGAAATGAGAAATTGACTAAAAAAAGATAAGTACTCCTTCCCTCCCAATTAATCTGTCATGTTTGATTTTTTACGGTCAAACTGACTCAATTTTGATTGAAAATTTCATATATTATATAATTGAAAATATGTATAAAAATTATATCATTAGAAAGTACATTTAATATGCTTTAATATGCAATTTTCAGGTTTTTAAAATAACGAAATAATGAGTTTTTATTTACGATCAAAGTTGAGTCAATTTAACCATAAAAAGTCAAATGAGACGGATAATTTGGGACGGAGAGTAGTTTACATTTATTATTAAATAACTTTAGAATTTGTTTTCTGGGAAATATAATAACTGTAAAGTTTGCGCAAACAAAGTTATACAGTTAAACCTCTTTAAAGTAATACCTTTGGAACTGGGAAAAATATTACTTTACCGAATTTATTACTTTATCGATATAATAATATTTTATTAATTTATTGAAGATTGATGTGAAAATAACGAGAATTATAAACTATTTTCGGCATTGCAAGATTCGTTCAGAATGAAATGATAAATAAAACTTAGTCAAATAAATAATTGATTCGAATAATTAAATGAAACTATCTCTAATTTATGATATGGGAATGTGATGGATGTTGAGCATCGCTTAAATTATCCAAGCGACAATGATGCGGTCATGAAATCACCTACGTATGAAGAAATCATTTAGTCGGTAATGAACAATGATGAAGAAATCAAAAGAAATATTTCAAGAAATCAATATTTGAAAAATTACTTGTAACAACACGAGCAAAACAAATATAGAGTTATTTATACTTTACATGAAGTCAAGAATGATATTAGTTTTGACTTTGGTGGGAAGAGAAAACAAGCTACTATCGATTCATATTTTAAAGGAATTGAATTTTGTAACTCATTTACATTACATATATATATATAATTATAGAATTATTACTTTACATATTACTTGGGCCTTTAATAACTTTCTAATTTTTTATTATCTTATGCTTTTAGCGAGAATATTATTTTACAACATTGGCCCAAGTTCGGACCGACGAAATTTATTACTTAAGCGAGGTTATTACTTTATCGGGTATTATTTAATCGAGATTTAACGGTACAAAGAATATAGATATTACTACCTAATTTTACTTTGAAGAAGATCAAACAATTATTAAAATTCCTAGAACAGGTATGACAATAAATTGCTAAATAAGATGAGAATTTTCTGCCTAGTCTCAATTTACCTTTGGTTTTACCTTTGGTTAATAAAATACCCATTGGGATTCGTTCAGGTATCTTGCAACACCAGAGGGAGACTTGATCCTCCTTGTAATTCTGTTGGTTATTTTGACAGAGAAATGATGGGAATCAGTCATATGTATCAGAAACCAGCTTGGAAGAGATCCAAAGTGAGCTAATTGTGACTAATGTTACTTGTAAACCATTCCACATCTTTGGGTTCATTTATCGAGATTATTTGATTTAATGATGCATTGAAAATTTTATTCAATAATCGAGATTATTTGATTTATTGATTTTGAGGCATGTTATGTTGGGACCGGAAAAATATTTTATTTGACGAGTTTATTTGTTTGTCCGGGATTTATAAATCAAGATTCTATTGTGTGATGTATACATGTTTGATATGTGTATGTGGGGACAAAGGGGGGATTTGTTTTGTTTTGACATGGTCTATGATTTTGATTGGTGTATGATTTTTGTTTTTACATGATGTTGGTTCTTTGTAAAATTGTGATGGTGAAAACTGGAAGTGAAAGTGTAAAGATTGTTTTTTAGTGTAATTTTTGGTCATTAGGTTTGTTTTTCTTTGTGCTTTCTTGGGTTTTTTGTTAACCTGGTGAGGCAATTTGATACGCGTAAGCTCATAGTTTTATGTAGATCTGCTAAGTTGATGATTCAATCTTTAAGTTAAGTGGTTCGGCAGTTGAATAACAATTGTGGTTTTCGGGAAGAATACACCTTGGGTAGGTTGATGGCTTAAAAATCTTGATAATTCTACAAACAAATAAAATGGTTGCTGGAAGTTTATTTTACTTTCCGCTTTAGGATGGAAAAGAAAGTATTTTGATGAAAAGTGAGAGTAAATTGTAAAAATTGTACCTTTATGCATAGACTGTATTTTACCTTATAATTGACTTTATTATTCTGATAGCCCATAAGTTTGATGATGAAATTTGTTACTGAAATCTGCTAGGTCTAGTATTCAGTACTTGACCAGGCCTAGTCGTGGTCACTGGTAGTCACACTCCTTGTCTAGGTTGAATGTTATGTTGCTCAGAGGAACTTGACTATATACCTGATCTGTTTTCTGGTAGCTAAAACTGAATGTTAAGAGTTTCCTTATCATTAGAACCCTCGTCTTGAACATCCCTGTCTTAAAAAGTAAATAAATGGAGTAGACAGCCTACTTTTTGCTCACCCAGGTTGGTTAAACTAGACAATCAATCTGTCCCCCTAGTACTTTTAGCAACCTGCTCACGCCACCTGGTTTACAACCTATGAAACCTCGCATCTGTTTACTCTGTATTGGAATTTCTGAATTTTATAAGCAAAAATATATGTCAGGACTTGGAAGCTGTACATGAGTAATTGCTTGAAATCATCATTTAATCTATTTTATGGTTTCCACCATGCAGGAAGTTGCTGGGCATTTTCAATAGTAGCTGCAGTTGAAGGGATCAATCAGATTGTAACAGGTGAGTTGATCCCTCTCTCTAAGCAGGAGTTGGTGGATTGTGACAAAGGTTTCAAGCAGGGATGTAATGGTGGCTTGATGGACTATGGCTTTGAGTTCTTAGTTAAAAATGGTGGCATTGATACTGAGGATGATTACCCTTATAAAGCTGTTGATGGCCAATGTGATCAGAATCGGGTATAAATTAAAATTAAATATGAGACAAACTAATTTGTTATAAATATTATTTGTTACTAGTTTCTCATACAATGGTTCAGGATTTTGCAACTTATGTACTTGTGTCTATTAATTTTCCAGAAAAATGCCAAGGTTGTGACAATCAATGGTTATGAAGATGTTCCTCAAAATGACGAAAAATCACTGAAGCAGGCTGTGGCACATCAACCAGTCAGTGTAGCAATCGAAGCTGGAGGCAGAGCATTCCAACTTTACGAATCGGTAATTTGTTTCTAATTTTTTGTAGGCTGTATAATACTTTTCAGAGAATGATAAATGAGAATTAGGAGTGTAATGCACTGAATTTGCATTATAATCTAGTCCTCAATTCTTCTCTGTTATATTTTTTTACTTGTGTTTTTTTGGGTCCAATTTTGTTCACTACATTTAGATGGATGAATGATGTTTGTGTTCAGATAAAACATAGCCTGTTATGATGTTTGCGTCCAAGTCGGTATTGCAAGCAGGCTACACAAACAAATATCTTCCAACTGTAAAGCAATTTTTGTAAAAATATATTTTGTTTGCCTTGCCCTTAGGAGCCGTGCTGCAAATAGGAACTGACAATGTAGGCTTTGCCAACAAACTGCAACATTGAGTGCTTTTAATTTAGCAGGCTTCATTTGATCATCATAATCCCACCGAAATCAGGATAACACACACCAGTAGCATCTACAAGCCCAAAATAATTAAAAGTAAAATCAAAGTACTTAAAAGACCAATTTGCTGCAACATCATGATATCCCACATGATTTAGAAAATGTAAAATGAAGTGAGGGAAATGAACGTAGAAATACAATACTGATTGAGACGAGTAATTGATCATTTACCCCCAAATCTGCGTTTTTTTACTCATTATCGTCTTCAGAATCTATGCAGCCTTCTTCTCACTGTCTTCAGAATCAGGCAGTGTTTCTTCATCATCATCTTCTGAATCAAAGCTATTTCGCTCACTAACATCTTCATCACTAGACCACTCGACCAGATTTGATCCTGGCACCGAGAGCAGGCTTTCTCTGTACTTGAAAACTTCATCAAAAGAAAAATAAGGATCAGGACTAATGTATCTGCCCACTTTGTTGTCGGAGTTATAGGAGAAATGCCCTGCAGTTGCTAGTAAGAATTCACTGTTGAAACAGCCTTGGACACAGTCAAACCTCTCACCTACATCAATACTAAGCTTGAGAGTCCATGATGCCTTCACTCCACCACCATGAAGGCATGTCTCGTCATCTAATGTCCACAGGTTAATTTTTCGTCTAATTCTTCGCACTTGGAAATAATGACAGAGATAGAATCCTTGAAGTCGGCAATTCGAGCATCATAACATATGCAGCTTACAGGGAGTTTAATATCACAGACAAAAACCTCCTTGTTTAAATTAAAAGCCATAATACCATTATCTCCTAGGGCAAACAAAAATCCATGGAGGCAAATATCAAAATTATTTTCTTTAGGAACATCAGTCTCAGTTTCAATATTTTGCCACGCATCTCTCTTTGCAGAATAGACCTCAGAAAATGTACACGGAGATACTTCATCAGAAAATGTAGGGGGAGATACAACCCTAAGAACCTTAAAATCAAAATCAATTGGATCAAATCCAAAGCCCAAAGCCTCTCTAATGGTACCAGAACAACCGTATCGCGCACGTTGTGCTTTGGCGTATTGAGTAGGCCATGGAATTAGTTTGGATTGCTTAGTTGTGGGATTCCAAATGTAGATATCAACATATTTACTATGATAAGGATAAACACACACACAAACAATACCAGAAACGCAACCAACTAGACAAGAGGTAGGCATAGAAGAATAATAACCTTCAGAGAAAGGAAATTTCAGATGGGCTAAATAATCATCAGAACCGCCAAGTTGAAAGAGTGAATAAGACCCATCCTCTTTAGGACAATAACTAAATAATCAGGGCTTGAAATGTGAGAGTACCATGTTTTGGACACAGCTTTGCATCGAAGTATGTACTTCACAGGGAGCCTACAAAGCACCTCGGTTAAAAGATCTTCATCTGTTAACCTCTCCATCCTAAAAAATATTCTTGAGTTAGTCGATATAGCTGTTCATCGATATCCATGATTCTAAAGCCAATATAGTATGGATAGTTAAACTTACATGAACATGTTATGTTTTACGAGATTACAAAGCAGTCTTTTCATTTATATACTAAAACAGTCACCTGGCTTCTCTTATTTGTAAAAATTAATACACATATTCCACCCCCAATACTTGTCTACTCATGTCAAATATCGAGCTTTAAAACATTCTAAACCAGTTCAGAAGAATTTACGAAGTTAACCATAAATGACAATATTCTTGACCTTTCTGGAACCTCCAACATGCCTCACTGCATGCCTATAACTCTTTCAAAGTTAATTTAATTAACCTAATTCTTTGTTCCGAGTAAACAAGACATTAAAGTCTACGATATATCCGAAATTTACTGTGTATTACGAAGTACACAATTTATAGCAAGGGCTTGAAGTCAGCCCCAGTATGCTTTAATTAAAAAGCTCTAATTCAAGTACATAAACATGAAAAACAAGTCAAGTCTGAGATTACAACTGCATAAACATCCGTCCAAAAACAAGTCAAGTCCAGTTTTATCATTAAATCCCAACTCATCTTGCAAATTACATACATATATGTGTGTTTCTACTTTCTACACACAGTTCCACCCAACATCAATTAACTTAAATAAAAGTATATACGCAGATTTATACGTGGATAAAGTATGTATCTTTGCTTATTTCTATATACACATCTCCACCCAATATCAATTCACTTAAATAAAAGTATATACGCAGCTTTAAAATATTCTAGATCAGTTCAGAAGAACTTACGAAGTTAACCATACATGACAATTTTCTTGACCTTTCTGGAACCTACAACAGTCTGTTGTACAGAAACAGCATGAAAGCGTTCTAATTAAAAAGCTCTAATTCAAATTCTACAGGGTCGAATTCTAAGATTAAAACTACATAAACATCCATCGAAAAACACGTCAGGTTTAAAATTCCAAAATTATAGTCAAAATGTAACCCAAATCCTAACTCTAACATTGCTAAAATTTATAAAAACATCTTGCAAATTACATACATACATGTGTGTGTTTGCATAATATCAATTCACTCAAAAGAAACGTATATACGCAGATTTATACCTCGATAAAGTTGCTTGATTATAATAGTCTACTCTCGTCTCAAATCAAGCTTTAATATCAAGTTTATTCAATTATCCTAAATCTTTGTTCTGAGTAAACGAGACATTAAAGTCTATGATATATCTGAAATTTACTTTAAATTACGAAGTACACAATTTATAGCAGAGGGTTGAAGTCAGCCCCAATCTGCTTTAATGAAAAAGCTCTAATTCAAATTCTACATAAACATGAGAAACAAGTCAAGTGCGAGATTACAACTGCATAAACATCCGTCCAAAAACAAATCAAGTTTAGTTAAATCATTAAAAACCAACCCACTTTCAAATTACATACATATATGTGTGCTTCTACTTTCTACACAGCTCCACACAATATCAATTCACTCAAAAGAAAAGTATATACGCAGATTTATACCTCGATAAAGTTGCTTGATTATACTAGTCTACTCTTGTTTAATTCTTGGTTCTGAGTAAACTAGACCTTCACGTCTACAATATATCCGAATTTTACTGTATACTACGAAGTATACAATTTATGGCAGAGGGTTAAATTCTAGTACGGAAACAGCTCTAATTCAAATTCTAAGATAACAACTGCATAAACATCCATCGAAAAACAAGTGAGGTTTAAAATTCTAAAATTCAAGTGCAGTTTTAAATTACATAGGATATTTATCAGATTGTATAATTCGGATTTCGGATCAAATCTCGGTTTCATGAATTTCGATTCGCTTTTTCGGATTAGGCACATTTTGCCAGGACCAAGTATTGGTACAGAGTTATCTTATTTTCCAATTTGGTTCCGAATTTGAGAAGTATTTTGGATAATCACATCGGTTTCATGTATCTGAATCAATTTTCAAATAATGATATAATTAGTGACGTTTCATATCGGATCTAATCTAATACAGTTTAGATCTAGTTTATCTTAAAATTGAATGAAATTCGGATCAAGATCGAAATTTTTTAGCTCAAATTAAATTGGTTCGAATATTTTCGGATAATAACGTAGTCATATTTATTATTTTGTGAAATTTTAAAAATATATCTTTTTATTTATTGTAAAATTTTGAATATTGTGTAATTTATTTTTTTAAGAATATTAAAATAATTATTTTAATTTTAATATTAAATTATTTTATATATGAATTTTGCTTATGATCATAATAAGTAATTTTACTTACCTACTAAGTACTTACGTCGTGACCTTATAACAACTAAACTTAGGGGTCATTTGTTAACTGCTGAACCAAACTAAAAATACTGGACGAGTGGATATTGACCGGTTAAAATTATTTGTATGTTTACTTATTTTTCTGGACGAGGCAAAAATTTTCCTCTAGATGACAGAGCCTTAAATTTTACTCTGAATCACACCACATCTGTGTTGTGGTTTGCTGTGTCCATGTTTGTTGGGAAAAAAATGATTGATATGTGTTTTATATTTTATTATCATTATCCTTTTATATTCATTTGACATAATCATATTTTATAAATCTCATATGAAAAATAATTTATTGTAATTAAATAAATACTCCCCCGTTCCTAAATATATGTCCATTTTGATTTTTGACTGGTCAACTTGACCATTTTTTTACTGAATTTACACCCCTATTATATAACCTGACAAAAATAATTAAAATAATATCATTGAAAATTACATTTACTCTATTTTAAAATGTAACTTGCATATTTGAAAAATAATTCATCAATAATTTTTTAAATTAATTCAAAAATTGGTTAATTAGACTTCTAGAAAAATAAAATGGACATGTAAATAGGGACGGAGGGGGTAACAAAAACTATTGATTTTATAATATTGTACCTTTCTTTAAAATGTTATGATTACGTATAAACTTGATAAAAAATATTTTATGCTTCTTCTAGAAAATATGAAAAAATTTGACATGACATTTTATTAATAACTTAAAAAAATACATTGTTTAGAAAAAAAATATTTTTTTATCAAACGACATTACTCATCCAGCATTCAGATAATCAATCATCCAACAATTTTATTCTTCCAGAAAAGATGGTTCAAATTTAACAAATGACCACTAAACCTCAATTTATCAAATTTTTTAATCGGATTTATGTTAGATATCATATTTTGGGTCATACTCGATTTTGATGATCTATTATTTTGTTTTATTCGACTTTAAATTATAATTGGATCTATTATTTTGTATTATTTTCGGTTCGGATAATTTTTGAATCGGTTTAATATTGATTTTCGGATTGCTATTGGATTATATATTTCGAATATAAAATCGGCTCTCGATCCAATAAATTTCAATTTGCTTTTTCGGGTTCTCATACATGAAATGAAAGCCTTAGATTTTTTAATAAAAATACTGCTATATACCTAAAAATTGACTACATATACAGAATCTGCGTAACAACCTGAAATGTGAATCTTGAAGATTAAAAAACAGAAAAATTAAAACAGTTGGACCACTATCTATGAACATTTAATCATTGATTATTTTTCTAAAATTAATTATCTTTTTCTAAAATTTATGTTACTTCCTTCAGGGTGCTTTCACTGGATAATGTGGAACAGAGTTAGACCATGGTGTTGTTGGCTGTTAGAGCGTAATGTGGCAAGTACTAATACTGGAGAGTGTGGAACAGCAATGCAGCCATCATATCCTACAAAGACTGGTGTTTATACAAAGTGTTTATGCTGCCCACCTGAGGCAGCCACCTGCTGCGATCATCACTCCACCTGCTGCCCGCAAGAGTTTCCTGTCTGCGACATCAATGCCCAAACGTGCCTATCGTTTCATTTTCGTTATCCTGTCCAGTTTGTTAGTATAATTTGGTATTCTGGAGATAGTTTGTTTCATTTTCATTTTTGTTAGTATTAATATAATTTGGTAGTCTCGAGATAGTTTGGTAGTCTGGAGCTGGACTCTCGACATATTCATAGTACATTACTGTAAATTACAAAACTATAATGTTTAGAAGTTGGTACTGAGTCAAACTTTAGATAAACTCTTCCATAGGAGTAGCTAGGTAGTAGTCATCAGTACTCGTTAAACTTTAGATAAACTCTTCCATAGGAGTAGCTAGGTAGTAGTCATCAGTACTCGTTAAACTTTAGATAAACTCTTCCATAGTGTTTTGAGAATGTATGTACAGGTAGTGTCCGATGCTATCACCATTCACCACATATGATTCATCTTAAGCGTGTGAAGCATTCTGAAGTAGTGTTTTTCTTAATGCAAAGAGCTGAAAATATATTCATTAAAAAACTCATCATCTCACATGGAGATACAAGTATAAGAATGTAAAAAGTTCTCCAAAACCCAAGTGAAAAATTTACACCCTGGAGATAACAGTGAAACATTCCACAATCTAACAAACTATTCGAATTAATGGACTGTAACATTTGTAGTGGGAGGAACCACGAGTAGTGACCTCGATTTAATCGAATAAATATGTTTGAGAAATAAATATCCAAGAGAGATAGGTGCAACAAAAGTATGCAAAAGGAAATTGTTAAAAAATAAACTAAAAACATATACAAATCTAAGTACAAAGTAAACTAGATTTAACTAAACTAAACCACATCCACAAATCCAACCATAATATCTGCCTCTGCAATCATACTTTTATGGTAACTTTTATTACAAAATGACAATGTTCGGTCACAACTATTCCCTCTATACTATTGGCTCTGGGAATGACAATTGCTCCAGAAAGTCCTCAATGGATTTACCAGATTTTAGGGAGCCCACACAAACATACTTCTGGTGTAGTAATTATAACGTGCACGTGTGTATCGTTATTTCTCAAAGCTGGTTGGTTTAAACTATTCGGTAGCTGTTACTCGAAAGGTAAATTTGAAACCATGTTAGAAAAATGAAAGCAACTTCCGGGGACTCTTACCTTCTTTAGTGCACTAATCCAATCTTATATATCTTTTAATTATTCCACTGTGGCCAATGTCCCCGTAATGGATAGGGGCACTTAGTCCTGAACTTTGTTTTACTTTATAAAGAGTTGTTCGCGAATCGAACTGTTCGCGAACAAGTTCGAGCTCGGCTCGGTTCGTTAAGGGCTCGAGCTCGGCTCGGTTCGTTAAGTACTCGAGCTTGAACACAAAAAATGTGTTCGTTAAGAAAACGAGCTCGAGACGAGCTTTTGGCATGTTCGGCTCGAGCTCGGCTCGACTCGGTTCGGCTCGAGCTCGGTTCAAAAAAAATTTAATTTTTTTATAAATTTAATTATATGAATTTTATTCAGATTTTTTATAAATATTTTTAAAATTTTGAATTATACGAATTTCAAACTATATATTTTAGTAATTTGAAAAAATCAGATATTAAAAAAAAAAAATTTAATTTGATATTTTAATAATTAACAAGTGATTTGACTACTACTTGTAACTAGTATTTATTTCCTGATTGGTGTTTCAATTTTTTGAAATTATTTATAAATGATCCAACCGTATGGATGTCAAGATATATATATATTTAAGTGATATAATAAAAATAAATATATTTGGTTTGCTATTTTAACAGTTAACTGGTAGTTTGATCGGTACTTCTATTTAGTCCCGTTATGATGTGTCGATTTTTTAAAAATATTTATGAATGATCCAATCGTACGAATGTTAATATCTATATATTTTAGTGATATGACAAAAGTTTTAGAAAAAAATAAATATATTTGGTTTGTTATTTTAATAGTCAACCGATGTTTTGACATGTACTTGTAACTAGTGTTTAGTCTCATATTAATATTTCAATTTTTTTAAAATATTTATGAATGATCCAACCGTACGGATGTTAATATCTATTTAGTGACATGATAAAAATTTTAGAAAAAAATAAATTTATTTTGTTTGTTATTTTGACAATCAACCAATTGTTTGAACAATACTTGTAACTAGTGTTTATTCTCATATTAATGTTTCAATTTTTTAAAAAATATTTATGAATGATCCAACCGTAAGGATGTTAATATCGATATATTTAGTGACACGAAATTTTTTTAGAAAAAAATAAATATATTTGATTTGTTATTTTAACAGTCTACCGGTGTTTTTACATATACTTGTAACTAGTGTTTAGTCTCGTATTCATGTTTTGATTTTTTTAAAAATATTTATAGATGATCCAACCGTACGGATGTTAAGATCTATATATTTTGGTGAAATGGCAAAAAATTTAGAAAAAAAATATATATATTTGATTTGTTATTTTAACAGTTAACCGGTGTTTTGACCTGTACTTGTAACTAGTGTTTGTATCATATTAATGTTTCAATTTTTAAAAAAATATTTATGAATGATCCAACCGTACGGATGTTAAGATCAATTTATTTTAGTGATATGACAAAATTTTTAGAAAAAAATAAAAGTAGTTAGTTCGTTATTTTAACAGTCAACCGATGTTTTGACCAGAATTTTTTAATTCAGCTTAGCTCGGCTCGTTTTGATGGAGAAAGCTCGTGTTCGGCTCGTGTTCGGCTCGGTTCGACTCGGCTCGATTTTGTTCGATAAAAGCTTGTGTTCGGCTCGTTCGTTAACGAGCTCGAGCTCGAACACGGATTTTTGTTCTTTAAGAAAGTTCGGCTCGACTCGGTTCCTCAGCAAAAAAAATGACAGCTCGACTCGGTTCGATCAAAACTCGGCTCTGCTCGGTTCGTGAACAGCTCTACTTTATATATTTCCCTTTCATGTTACCGTATATTGAAGTAAGATAACACAGTTCTAAGTTCTAATGTTAGTTCTAATGTTGCTATATATTGGTTGGGGCTCATATGTAATTGGTCAGATTTGAGCAATGTCTTTTATAGTTTATATATATATATATATATATATATATTTTAATTATTCAAGTAACTAAGTTTTATTAACATCACAGGCTCGACATTAGCATATTTTCTAATGGACAAGCAAGGAAAAAGAGTCTCCTAATTACAAGTTTTGTGGAATGGTATCTTCACATATGATTTTGTTAGGAACTGTCTATGTCACGAATAAGGATTTATCAAGGCGTCAGAATATGACAGAGAAATCAGGATATGTAGTCCAATTAGGATCCGTTTGACAGTCAGGATATGTTGAGCCGTCAAGATACGAAGACTGTCAGGATCTGAGTGGATAAGTCAATTCTGCGAGATAAATCAAGAGGTGCTGATTTATAGGATCGTAGTTGATTTAGACATGTATAGAAAGTAGAAGAGTTATACGGTAACATATCTTATAAATAATATGGATTTATTGTAGTTGTGTAGTATGTAAACATAGAATAAGTTAACACTTTATTTGTGGTGCTTAACTCGAGTATTCGTATAAACAACTCTTAAGAATATTGTTCTTCAGAGAGTTTTGTAACAGTTTATTAAAGGTTAATATAAACTGTTATTTGATTCATCATGTGCTGATTTTACATCCATAATATATCAGTTTGTTTAATAATTGTATCCAACCCGCTTAAACAATTAATTTAATGGGCAAGAAGTGATATCAGAGCGGTTAAATTAACTGTTAATTTAAGTATGAAAGCATGAAAATTCCCATCCCGAAAATAGTTGATTACTTTACATGGAGAGTAAAGATGTTGATGTTCCTGGAAGCTATTGATTATACATATGTTTATATTGAAGATCAACTGATGTGAAAAAAACTGATTACATCATTCATTGACATCATCATCCGTTGATATCATCATCCGTCGCTATCATCATCTGTTTACATCATCATCGTCAGTTGATACATAAGTTCTAATGTCAACCTTTGATAGTTTTTGCTTGATATAACCAATTGCTCCTAACATTTTCACATTAACCCGACAACACATGGCCTAAAAATTGTATTATCCATTGGATAAAATAATTCAGATCACCATGGTCTTTCGCCTTTGACCATATTGACCAGTTCAAAATAAGAGTCCCCTAATATTATTTTTTAGAAAGAGCATTGGAAATATTTTAATCGGAAAGTTTACTCTTCAATTTTGACACACGGTCAGGACTCGTCAAATAAGCTATTTTAGCACGAACACTAGACTAAATCAGAAATCAATAAACATTTGTATCTGGATGACATGAACAATGCACCATCCTATCTTCAATAAATTTAATCATCTCGAGATAAAAGAATGATTGAGTTTAAAGAAATTTTATTTGGTTATTCCGAATAAAAGAAATAACCAATAAGAATAATATTGAATAAAATTATGAGCAGTGTTTAATAAGGGGGTGTTTGGTTCAACAAATCTGGGTATAAGGTATTGGGTTGGAATGGATAAAACCCATACCATGTGTTTGGTTAAAAAATTTTTGTTTTAAAACCCATTCCTGAAACCCATGAGGTATATGGTTTAGAACCGAGGTGGGTATGAGCTAAATCAAACTCTTGAGTATCATTTTCATTATTTTCTCTTGCTCGCTCGTCTTTCTTTTTAACTAAAGTATAATTCTTTTTTTAGCTCAAATTTTAATATTGATGAATAAAAAATGTGAATGTATATTTTATTTTCTTAGATACAACATAAAAATATTTATAAACTCATATTTTATTAAGAAAAATTATCAAAAAAACTAGCTTTTTTATTATTAATTTTTGCGATTTTACTATCTTTTAATTTTTTTTTGCAAATATATAGAATCAACCAAAATCAAGTAGACATACAACTAGTTGAATCAAGTTTTTTTGTAGCATTTGAGGTTACATGGAGTGGCATAAATTCGTCGAAAATTGCATCTAATTGAATCAAGTTGCATTAAACAAATATTTTCTTAAAAAAATTGGAAAATAGTATTTTTGAAAATAAAAAAATATTTTTGCAATTTTTTTTAAAAATTATAGTATATTTGTAAAAATATCTTTAGCCATAGGTATTTTTCAAAAAAAAATATATTTTTAGCCTTACTAATTATGATTAAATCAAGTTATCATGTATAATTTTAGTTTTTAATATTAAAATAATAAATTAACAAATAAAATAATTAAATATCTTAGTGATTCTTGATTCCAATTAGTTTATCAGCGAGATACATTCCAATCCTATTTTTGAATTAAACAGGTGATATCAAGTATGGATTTCCAAACCCATACCCGCTTAACCTGATTCCTAATTCCAACCTCATATCACCCAACGAACCAAATGACCCCTAAAGATGATAACATGATTTAATCTTTATGAATTCCACCACATAATCAATCATATATTTAATATAACTGACCCGAACAATGGGTCAGATCTCGAGTTCAAGAAAAGTAAATAATCTTGATTAATAGTAATTATTCGAGTGAAATTGAATCTGGTTGACCCGAATGAAAAGTCAAACCTTTACCAAATAAATTTTAAAAGTCATCACAAGCAATGGGAACCACTGAGATGCAATATATTTGTCGCATTCATTAATAAAGAAGTTTTTCTTTTATGAAATAAATTGGTATGGACATAATCATTTTTACTCAAAATATTTACTTAAAACACTTTTATAGAAATAACTGAACAAATATTAATATCCAAATATATTCAAAATATTTTCACGAAACAATTCTCGGAACAGTCAAGGAAAAGCAGTAAATTGCCTTTGTTTTCCCGCACGCTACGTAGTTAATACAATAATTCCTAACTTAGTCGAGTAAATCCATCTCGCAAAAAATTATTTGTTTTTCTATTATTTAATCCACAAAATAAGAATCAACAAAATATTTTGAGTAATTTTATTTCACAATTTCAAAAAATAACAGTTTGATAAACATTTAATTATATTATCTACTATTCCCATAATAGTCCATCAGGAATAAAATAGGATTAAATTCAAATTATTTATTAAGTTTCCTAAACGGTGACATACATGTACAATGATTATTTAAGAAAAATTATACTCACGTCTACCTTAATTCACGAAATCTTATTTATAAGCTATTTACAATTTTTCACGACTAACCCATTTTCAATCCACATTATTTCTAACACTTTTTCTCAAATCTTATAAAATAATAATTACTACTTTTTGAATTATTCAACATTTCTTAAAAAACCCAATTAATATATATTCTACTATTTATTCATTTTATTTTATTTATTTACTTCATTTTAATTACACAAAATACTTTTATAATTAACAAATTAATAAATAATGGCATCATTCAGACATCATCCACCCACCTTTTTCTTCCACTTACCTTCACCACCGTTGTGGTGGTCTACGGTCGCCGGACATGGCAGTTTCATGGCTAAACTATCCCCCGCTACCCCCTCTTTTAACTCTCTTGCCAATCTCTCCTTCTCCCTTTCCTTTTTGTTGCCTCTCTCTTCCTTGTTTCTCTCCGACCACCGCCGCCACCATTGACTCCGGTGGCGGCTGCGCCAGTCACCCGCACCACACAAATACGCATACATGCATTATTCAAAATATTTTGAATAATTTTTTTTCGCAATTTCAAAAAATAACAGTCTGATAAATATTTAATTATATTATCTACTATTCCCATAATAGTCCATTAGGAATAAAATACGAGTAAATTCAAATTATTTATTAAATTTCCTGAACGATGTTATACATGTACGATGATTATTTTAAAAAATTTAAACTCAAGTCTACCTTAATTCACAAAATCTTATTTATAAGCTATTTACAATTTTTCACAGCTAACCCATTTTCAATCCACATTATTTCTAACACTTTTTCTCAAATCTTATAAAATAATAATTACTACTTTCTGAATTATTCAACCTTTCTTAAAAGACCCAATTAATATATATTCTACTATTTATTCATTTTATTTCATTTATTTACTTCATTTTAATTACACAAAATACTTTTATAATTAACAAATTAATAAATAATGGCATCATTCAGACATCTTCCACTTACCTTCACTACCGTTGTGGTGGTCTACAGTCGCCGGACATGGCAGTTTCATGTCTAAATTATCCCCCGCTACCCCCCTCTTTTAACTCTCTAGCCAATCTCTCCTTCTCCCTTTCCTTTTTGTTGCCACTCTCTTCCTTGTTTCTCTCCGACCACCGCCACCACCATTGACTCCGGTGGCGGCTGCGCCACTCACCCGCACCAAACAAATGCGCATGCACGCATCAATGCCCACATACATCAACACATACAAAACACACACCCACCACCCTAACTCATTCTCTTCTCCTAATTTTTCTGGTTGGCCAGAACAACGCCTTCGGTAGCGCTGGAAACCTAGCCATGATTTCCGTGGCGGTTTCGCAATTCCTCGAACACCAATCATCATCCCCCACCCCCGGAATTTCAATCCTCATTCAACAATGAACTCAAATCCTCAAACAATTCCATCAAAATCCAATTACTTATAAAACCCCCAAATTTTCACCAAACCCTAATTTCTTACAATTTGGGGGATAAACTCGTGACCCATATTCATTTTAGTATTATAATAAATGTAATCTCATTGAAATCCTAAAAATTTTCTACACAATTACTTCAATGAAAAATATTAAATTCAAGCAAGAAATTAATTAACCACACATTTGTTATTATAACAACACAATAATGAATTAAAATTACAATTAAAAGAACTCATAAATGATCCCATTAATTAAGAGTATGATAAAAATAATTCCATTATATGAAAAGATATTATTAGGCTTAAACTTAAAATCTTTACCCCTTGATTAACTCCACTCCAAAGATTATTAATCCTCTTTTGATTTCTATTACTACCCAAAATTAATAATCCCATTTTGAATTGTGTTGTTGTTTTGTGAGAATGAATTTGTAGTCTTCACAATAGTTCTAAAATGAATTCAATCAATCAAAGTACAGGGAAGAAGTGTTTAGCCCCTTAACCAATATAGATGTAAATAAGTCTAGAAAACTCCAGAACCTCCCCACAAAATACTCCCCTCTTTATACTCTCTTCTAAAGATTACTATTATACTCTAGAGATTACTATTAAAGTCAAAATAAAACTAAATAGTAAATTATATAATTAAAGTTCATTAAAGAAATGGGCCCTTAATGGGCTATTATCTATATTTTGGTTCAAAATAATTACAAGGCCATAATTAATGATAACTCATTCGAATTGTAAATACTATTGAACATTAATATAAAAATAATAGCTTATCCAGAATTTAAATTAAAAGTTACAACTTTCTATTCAATGTAAATATAATTTAAGATAATAAAATAAAATTAGAGGCATCGTAATTAACATAAATGATATTTAAACAAAGAGCACCTTTTTAGATAAAATATATTAATGTAGTGAGATATATAGTTAAAATCGAGAAATAATTTATTGGGATAAGACCGTAGGTACCATATAAAAGTATTCACCAATTAATACCATCTCAAAATAAAATGATAAAATAACAAGATTAAGATATCCTCAATAAAACTTTGGCAGTTTTTACAGCCCCCTTATCAACACTCGTCATGAACAAAGGGCGATATTTGATCCAAATTTCGCTTTACAGCTTTCGAAAAGATTCTTCCATCTTATGACTCCTTCAAAACCATTTTCATATTTCTACTTCTCAGAACCTTTACATTTTAATCCACTCTTTTCACATATATATTTTCATAAATTATATAATACTATATATCTTTAACGGTTGAATGTCAATATCATGATTATGCGCATAGTATTAACTTCTAATACATAATGAACATATTGGAGTCCTTATGGTATAACTAACTTATAGAAAATAATTACTAATTTCTTAGTCAAGCGTCTCAAGTGGTTCTATATATCTTGTACCTACTTTTCATTTCCTTTTGTTAGACCTATCATACTTATCCATAATGATACGTTATATAACAGTTTATTTTCAAAAGTATAATTATTATCCTTCTGTATCTACCTTAAGTTGTGTCTAGCCCCTTTTCGAATGATCTCAATAGTTTGTCTCTATTCAATATGTCAATCAATTCTAGGTAACTTTCACTCTAATTTTTCATTCCAAAGTATTAGATATCCTTGTCCACAAAAAGTTTCCTACTAAGCCTTGACATTTATTTTCATAGGCAATCTCAAGCAATGGCAAATAATTATCTCAACTTCTTTTGAAATCAAATGATTAATCTCGTAATAACTCATATATAATATGAATGTCTTGTACAAAACCGTCACTTTGCGGGTAATAGTTGTATTCAGACTTACTCTAGTTCCAAGATAATATTGAAATCTTCTCAAACAACGGTATTTTATTTATAACCGTAACTTCTTTCAAATACAAATTCACTTGTTCCTTATTTGAATGCTTCTAATTTCCTGGAAGAAATTGTACTAATAATAACTCATATCGCATCATGATTACTACGATCCGCGGTAAATTCATTTATAAAATCTATTACGATATGCTCTATTTTTTATTTGGAACTTCAATGGTTATAGTAATATATTAGGTCTTTAGTGTTCATCTTCAATTCACTAACCCGTGAAATGTTTAGTTTTCCAACTCAAAATTTCTATTTTTAAATTAGGTTACAAATAGTCTCTTTAATATCCTACTCTATATTGGTACTTCTCATATGAATAGAATATCGCGAAAGGTATATTTCACTCACAATTATACATTTAATCTTGCATAATCTATAGTACAAATTTGGAAACAATTCTTTAAATTCATTTATCATCCTTCTTACTCAAGGGCAATCTTCTTATCAGTCCAGTCCGCTTTTTTAATTACTTTTCATCGGTCGACTTATTTTCTCGGTCACTTGGAATACACAACTATTTAAATAATTTTCCAATTACGTGAACTCAACTCTTGACTCCAGTTAATAACTTCATAATTCCTTTGGTCACCTTCGTCAAAGAGCCTAAAATCTCCGGACTTTTTTTATAACTTACAGTATACAAAACAATATTACCTCTTTTGTAAGAAACTCAACATCAAAAGTTGAATATCTTAGTCCTTTATGTAGTTCATTGGTAAATATTACCAAAATTCATATATCCTAAAGTAGTTTTAACACTTTTACTAATAAAAACCTCTTCTTTAATTTTTCTCAACTATCTCATTTTTGTTACTGGTTCACAATCTTGGAAACATATCTTAAGCAACCTTTTCAAGTATCGTGAAAGTCTAAGAACACTCCAAGCTACATCATCATTTTAACGCTTTTCAAATATAACAGTGCTTCAATGTTATCAAGGTCTATAAACACTCCTATACTAATAAGCATAAATCCTAAAATAATTTAAGAATCTTTTATTGAATTAATCACATATTCTTAAGAATTTTCCTTAACATCATTGCGTAGTATTTTCACTATATTACCTTTAAAGTTGGTATGATCTCTTAAATCTTATGTACATGATAATATCATTATGTTAAATCTTATGTACAACGTCTCTTAAAGTTGGTATGATCCTATCTCCCCTTATTTGTTTATTCTGTGTGCAGAAGGATTGCCAGCCATGATTAAGAAGTATGAGATGAGGAAACAAATCCAAGGAATAAAAATTTGTATGGGGCTCCGAGCATAACCCACATGCTCTTTTCCGACGATTGTTATCTTTATTGCAAAGCAGATGAGCAAGGTGCAGGTAGAATGATGGATCTTCTGCAGAAATTCGAAGCTGCTTCAGGATAGAAGATTTATCAGGAAAAATTATTTGTATTCTTTAGAACTAATGTTATTTAATATAATAAAGATAGGATATGCCAATTAATGCAAATTGTGGAGGCAGGAGATAATACCATGTATCTTGGGTTACCTAATATGCTGGGTAGAAACAAAAACTCATTGTTGAATTTTCTTAAAAGCAAAGTTAAAGCTCAGATTCAATGTTGGGATGGTAGTGTTATTACTCAAGGTGGAAAAGAGGTCCTAATCAAATCAGTAGCGCAAACCCTGCCAAGCTATGCAATGTCTGTTTTTTTGTTACCCATGGAAGTCTCGAAAGATATCGAGAGGCAACTTATTAAAAACTGGTGGTGCTCGAATACCAAGAAAAATCGATCAATTCACTGGATGGGATGAGAGATATTGAGTAGCCACAAATCAGTAGGGCGTATGGGATTCCGATATCTCAGAGATTTTAATTAAGCACTTCTTGGAGTTGATACGCACCAGCTGTAGAAGGCATTTTGTTAATGGCAGCTTTATCCCTTTGAAGAGATTCTGTTGTGTGCACTAGATGTAGTGACCTTTCTGCTTTCTCATTGCCCTGAGCAGCCAACAGTTGATAGGCTGTCACAGGATGAGTAAAAGTGTCAGCATCCAAGGAAATGTTATCAATTACAGCTTTGTAATGTTGCTGAAATTGTCTTTCCTTTTCAGCATCATCCACAATCATTGACTCATTAGCAATGGCTGGTTCCACCCTTGTATCTACTGTACCTGCTTTTCTCTCTTTTTCTCTATGTTCTTGCATCAGGGGCTCCCCCTGGCTCACACAACTCACTCCCTCACCTTCACCTACTAAGGTGGTACTCCACTCACTTACTTTTGCCATGCTGGAAGAAATAGCATGCATTTTTGAGCTCTCAATCTCTCCTTTTTCCTGGGAGCAACCCAGCCTCTCACTCAAATTGTCACTCCCTTCCCTCAATCCTAAGAGTGATTGCACAGTATTCATGTCTTCTACACTTGGGATTAATTCAGTTATTTGTGTAGAGACTGTCAACGGATGTGGAATATCCGTTGAAGGTGAAACTGATGTTATCAACGGATAACTGCTGTTAAGCTTATCCGTTGAAGAACAACCACTTGTCAACGGATGAGTGATATCCGTTGAAGAAGGAAAAGAAGTTGAAATTGAAAGTGATATAACTGTTGAATCTGTGTAGATTGATTTGAGATGTGGTGACACAGATCCTTCAATTATATCTGAAAGAATTTGCGGGTGATCCAACAAATCATCCAAGAGATGATGATCACCTGTATTTGAGTGGGGCTTCTCCCTGAGTTGTAAAGAGGGAGAATCAGGAATTGATGGGAATAACATATCCACATCCAGAGATGGTGATGAAGTGTTTGGTGATTGATGTGTGATTATTGTGAGAGAATGGGGCTGTGACTCCACATTTATTGGAGTCACATCAAACTGAGTTTGAGAAGGCATAGATACAGATGGATGTATCTGTGCAGTGTGTGCACCCTGTGTAGAAGATTGGGTTCTAGCCTTCTTTCTTCTAATAAAGGCTTTTGTTGGTGAGTGTTTGGCTTTAGTGTCCCTCCCTCGTTTGTTCTGTGTTCCTGGTTTGGAACACAGAACAAACGAGGGAGTATTTATGATACGCACGAGGGCTTAGTAAGCAGAGTTTATAAGACCTATTATTTTCCTACCAGGAGCTTCTTGGAGTCAACAAGGGGGAATAACTCAAGCTATATCTGGAGAAGTATTTGGAAGTCAAGGTATGTTCCTAGAGCTGGCTTGAGGTGGGTGATTGGGCAACCTCGGGTGGGTGATAATGTCAATCCGTATGTCTTAACGGACCCAATGCATCTGACAAACTACCCGGTAGCGAATCTATTTGAATGTAATAAAAGGGAGTGGGATGTGGAGGTAGTAAAAGACATGTTTGATAGTCGGGACCAGGCTGGTATCCTCAACACAAAAATTGGCGGAGCTGATATTCATGATCATTTATACTGGTGTAAGGAGAATTTGGGAATATATATTCTGTAAGGATTGCGTACAGGTTACTGCAATTTCAGAAAGGTTTGTGGAATGTTCAAGATAATAATAGTCTATGGGGAAAGATTTGGTAAGTAAAAGCTCCAATGAAGGTTCTGAATTTTATATGGAGAGCAGTCTCAAATGTCTTGCCTACTAGAAGTTTGCTAGTGACTAAATGTGTTCCAGTTCAGAATGTGTGTCCATTCTGTAATTAATATTCTTGTCTGATAGAAATGGACATGAAGAAGATTGTATATTATTAATAGAGAATGTTTATACAGCATCAAGTTGGAGAACTAACAGAGTTTGTTACATCTCAGTGAATTGATTCACCTCTCCTCTACTAACAATTACTGACAATATATTGCTCTAACAATCCCAACTAACTTAGATGATAAGGCTTGCTGAGCTGTCACTATTTACTAAACTGTATGAGTAGCTGTGATAACACCTTTATAAGTAACATCCCCCTCCAAGTTAGGTGTCGAGAACAAATTGCAGACACCTAACTTGGAAAGAAGATAAGACAGCGGAGAAAAACCCAGAGCTTTAGTAAACACATCAGCAGATTGCTCAATAAAAGGAACATGCTAAGTGGTTACTAGATCTTGCAGCAATTTTTGACAAACCAAGTGACAATCAATGTCAATATGCTTGGTACGTTCCTGAAAAATAGGGTTTGAAGCAATGTGCAATGCAGACTTGTTGTCACATAATAGAGTAATGGGGGTTAGATGAGACACAAACATTTCAGTAAGTAGGGAGACAAGCCAGGTAAATTCGCAACAAGTATCTTCCAAGGCACGATACTCTTCCTCGGCCGAAGATTGAGAAACAACATGTTGTTTCTTATATTTCCAAGCGACTAAAGAATCCCCTAGTAGCACACAATAACCTGTAAGGGATAATCGAGTATTATGGCCACTAGCCCAGTCAGCATCACAATAGGACGTGATGGACAAATAAGGATGGAGGAGAACAACAGTCCCTGACCATAAGTGTCGTGAAGATACTTCAGAACTTTGAGAGCAGCATGCCAATGAGCCTCCCTGGGTGCATTCATAAATTGAGCTAAGACATGCAGTGGATAAGATAAGTCGGGACGAGTAATAGTAAGATATATAAGACGACCCACAAGCCGACGATAAGGAGAAACATCAAGTAAAAAGGAGGTCGTGTCATCTGCCAACAATATGTGATATTGTTCCATTGGAATACATGTAGCCTACATCCTAAACACCCATGTATCTTTAAGAATATCAACAGTGTACTTGTGTTGCATCACAAAAATCTCGTTAGAGGAATGAGACAATTCAATGTCCAAGAAATAAGTAAGAGGACCCAAGTCCTTGATCTTGAAGTCATGACCCAAGAACTGAACTATCTCATCAAGTAAATCTGAAATATTACTAGTTAAGAGCATGTCATCGACATAGATGAGCAGAAATGCAATAGTGTTATCTCTAGAAAAATGAAACAAACTCGAATCCCTAACAATCTGCACAAACCCAAACTTCAATAATGCTGAAGAGAGGGCAAGAAACCACTGACGTGGAGCTTGCTTTAATCCATTGATGGATTTGAGCAATCGACAAACCAACCGTTGTCCTGTAAACTGAGATTCAGTAGCAGCAGGTGGAGAATATATAGGTGCTAATACTATGTACACCTCTTCACCCAACACACCATGTAAAAAGGTATTGGTGACGTCAAGCTGTTTGAGAGACCGGTTACTTTTAGCTGCCAGGGTAAGTAAAATACGAAGAGTGGACATTTTAGCAACAAGTGCAAATGTTTCAAAATAGTCCAATATTTCAAAATAGTCCAATCATTCCCTTTAAGTGAAGCCTTTGGCAACCAAGCGAGCCTTGTAGCGATCCACCTCACCAGTAGGTAAATAGTTTACCTTAAACAACCATTTGCACCCCAAAATCTTTTTACCGGGAGGTAGAAGCTGCAACTGCCATGTATAATTGGCTTTAAGAGCTGCTAACTCTACATTCATTGCTTCACACTAATTAGAGTGTTTCACTGCTTGCTTATAAGTTGTAGGTGCACTTATACTTATCGTACTAGCTACAAAGTGAGTAGGAATAGAATCCAGTGAAAAACCAGACAAGTAATTTGTGAGTGAAACACATGAAGTTGATGATGTTCAGTTAAGTTGAATCTTATCAACCAAATTAGTAGGTAAGCTAGTAAATTCAGTGAACTTGGCTGGTAATTGACGAGCTCTTTGAGGTCTGTCAACAACTCTAGATTGATTATTAATCACATGTGAGGTACCATCATCTGAAGTTAGAACTTGAACTGTTGGAACAGCTGGAACCTGAGCTGTCGCAGTTGGATAAGTGGGTACATTATTAGCAATAAGGACTGTAGTGTCTACAGTGTCTGCACGTGGCACACTATACAAAGGATCACACTCTTCATAGCTCTGGGTGTAAGGAAATAACTGAGACAAAGTTGGAGTATTCATTTCTTTAAATGGAAAGATTGACTCATAGAAAACAACATCCCGTGACACAAATGTTTGTTTGGTTTGTAAATCTAGGATTCGATATCCTTTCTTGGAAAAAGGATAACCAACAAACACTCCTTTCACTGCACGAGGAGCCAACTTGTCAGTAGGATGAGGTACCACAGTAGCAAAACTGAGACACCCAAACACCCTTAGATCATGAAAATTTGGCGGAGTACCAAACAGTATTTCATAAGGCGTGAGACCATTTAATTGAGCGGAATGAGTTCTATTAAGGATATATGTAGCATATAACAAGCAATCACCCTAAAAACTTAGAGGAATAGACGAATGAAACTGTAATGCTCTAGAAATATTAAGGAGAGTATAGTGCTTTCGTTCTGACTAAACCATTCTGCTGAGGCGTGTAAACATATATCATTTGTTGGACAACTCCCTTGCTAGCAAACTAATCTGCCAATTCTTTATTTACAAATTCCAAACCATTGTCTGAACGAATGATCTTAATCGAAGTAGAAAACTAATTTTCAACATAAGCCATAAAAGCTTTGACAGTGAATACAACATGTGATTTAGAAGATAACAGATAGACCCAAGTTGCCTTAGACTTGTCATCAATAATGGTAAAAAACATAGTACACTTGTTGTAAGTTTTGTGACGATATATACCCCAAAGGTCAATATGAACAAGCTTAAAAATAGATTGAGATACAGTAATACTGGTGGGAAACCTGTGTCTAGTTTGCTTTACCAATATACAACTGTCACACTAGGAAGACTTTTGTGAAACACGTCAAAAGGAAGTAACTGCTTTACTCACACTGGAAGCACAAGCATTAACCACAGAAGTAGCCTGCACCTGAGCCTGATGCTCAATAAGCTGGGCTTGACTAAGTAAATATAGACCATTGAATTCTTTATCAATCACGAGAGCCCTCTCCCAAGTGGGACCCTGAATAAAACAGAGTTGAGAAGTAAAGGTAGCAGCATATTGAGTATCACTAAGTAGTTTAAATACAGATAGAAGATTATATGTAAAGGCAGGCACATATAACACATTATGAAGAATAAAATCAAAACTAAGGACCACTTCCAACTAAGATAATTGAAGCAGTATTCTCATTAGGAAGATGAAGTATAGACTGAACTGATCTAGCATCATGTAAAAGATGTGCAAAAGGTGTTATGTGATCCGTAGCACATGTATCAACAATCCATTGATCTAACTTGAAGAACAATGAGGAATCCACATTGTTAACATAGTGGAAAACAATACCTGCAAATTGTGAACTGTTCATAGAAGGAAATCAGATGTTGACAGAGATTTTTGTAAGTACATGAGCAGTTGTTTGCATTGGGTATCTGTTAAAGCCAAATTATCAGAAAAATTGGACACTGCAGGCTGTTCTAGAGTTACTGTCTGCAAAACCTCTGTATTTGAAACCAGTGCCACAAAAATGGCTTTGTTGTTGCTATTATTAGACACAAATCGTGGTTTAGGTTTAGGTTTTCCAAAAAATCGGTGCCAAGAGGGATAACCATGTAGGCAATAATATTTTTCTTTTGTATGGCCTGGCATATGGCAAAACTCACAAAGCACTTGATCTTTATTCTCCTGAACATTTCGTCGAATACCTTTACCAGCCTAATAATGAGTGCCAGTAGTTTCAACAGATATTGCAACTGATTCAGGTACAACTGAAGAAGACAGAGCAACAGATCTCTGATTTTCTTCTTGAAGTAAAAGAGAGTAACATTGACTTAATATGAATGCAAAGGCTTCATCATCAAAATATGGCCTCGAATTCCAGTAAATTGCTCAGTTAAGCCCATCAAGAACTGTGCGATCTTAACATCTTGCTCATAAGCATCTAGATTAGCATTAACCATACACTTAAAAAGTGTTCAGGTACAACGCAGCTTAGTAACCATACATTCAAGTTCATCATTAACAACTCTAAACTTAGCAAAGTAACCAGCAATTGACAAATTTCCTTGTGTAACATGCGATATCTCAGATCGAAGTTGAAAAAGCTTAGGAACATTACTTTGAGCATAGCGAGTTGCAAGATCAATCCAAATATCCATTGCAGATTTCATGTAAACAACACTATTACGTATTTCGACAGAAATTGAGTTAAGAAGCCAAGATGTTACCATATTGTTACGACGAATCCAGTGCATAAATAACGGAGAAGTAGAAACAGGCTTGACACAAGTTCCATCAACAAAATCGAACTTCAATTTAGAAGATAACGCTATCTCTATCGATCTGCACCACTGATTATAATTGCTCTCACTCAAAATGACAGGAGTAAGTTGCATACCAGGACTATCAGATGAATGAAGATAGAATGGATGATTAACATTAACAATTGATGATCATGATGTAAATGTTGATCCAATAGTAGCAGATGCATAAGATGCAGAGGTTGTCGTCATTGTAGAAGATGAATTATAAATTCAACAGAGAATGTATGTAACGATAAGAAACAATCAGAGATGTGAAAATGACCAAACAAAATAAATTTGAGCTGTATCAGATGAGAAATTGAGTGAAGATATGCTTAATTCATCACAGATTCATCATGCAAATGATGAAAGCATATCAAAAATGGAGCATAAAGCTCTGATACCATGATAAAAATGGACATGAAGAAGATTGTGTATTACAAATAAAGAATTTTTATAAAGAATCAACTTGCAGAACTAACAAAGTTTGTTACATCTCAGTGAATTGATTCACCTCTCCTCTACTAATAAATACTGACTATATATTGCTCTAACAATCCCAACTATCTTTGATGATAAGGCTTGTTGAGCTGTCAGTATTTACTAAACAGTATGAGTAGCTGTGATAACACTTTATTAGTAACATTGTCCAATGCCCGTTAGCTCATCAATGTTGGGGGTTTGTGTTGACAGGCATTCAGATCATAGATACGTACATTTTTTCGGACTGGTTAGAGTAGGTGTTCCAACAAATTTCTCAATCTCGCAGAACAGAGGTTTTGACTTTGAGTTGGGCAATTTGAAAAGTTAGAAATGATTTAGTTTGGAAGCAAAAGCATACGCAAGTTAACGGTATTATAGCACCAGCAATGGAGTACCTTGGAAGCTGGAGAAATGCCCAAGTTTGTTCAGTAATAGCTAGATTTCCTTGTCTTAACCTAGGGGATGGAGATGTTTCTTGGGTTAAGCCGCAGGAGAAGACACTCAAGGTTACAGTGATTGTTGCAACATTCTCTGAGAATAATACTTTTGGTATTGGTATGGTAGCTCGTAATAATGATGGTGGTTTGGTTTCGGCTAGGTCTGATTGTTTTCATAATGCAGCAAGTCGAGAAATGGTCGAGGCTGTGACAATGAAGGAAGCTCTCTCTTTGATAAAAAGGGAGAAATAGAATATGGTAACAATTGAGTCTGATTGTATAGTAGTTGTTCAAAAAATCAGAAGCAAGGCCCCTATGATCTCCCCTTTAGGGATAATTATTCAGGATTGCCCAACAATAATCCGAGATTTAAACACAATTCAGTTGTTATTTATTAAAGGGTCTGTTAATAGGGCTATCCATCTCTTAGCTAGGAGAGATTTATTTACAGAGTGATTTATTAGCAGAAGAACTGAATTGGGTCCCCGTAACGGGACACATGGTTTTATGGTTCCTGTAATAAGAACAAAAGATTTGGAAATGAAAATAGCATGCTAAAGTTTAACTCTGGTACTTATGCACAACACACGACTGTTGATTTTGTTTTATAGAGCATGCTAGTTTTGATATCCAGTTTACACATGTTTTGCTTGTTTTCTAACGAGTTATAAATTTTGTTCCTATGACTGCTTTACTTTAAATTGTTTATTTGTTATTCATATAGTGGTACTGCTGAGCAATTGATTGCTCACCCTTGCAGAATATTTTGTATATATGTATTGCAGATGCCTAGGAGACTCTTCCGTCATAGTTAGATCATATTCCTCTTTCTTTATCTCAACCAACACCTGATTTGATAGTGATGCCACATGATACTTCAGCAGGAAACAGACTCAACATGACTGAGACATTTTATGGTGGTGTGATGCAACACAATCTACCATCTCCTTCATTTATGCGACCAGCTGCTCCAGTTGCTTACCCAATTCAAGCTCAGTATCCAGATCAGGCACCTCCCCTCGTCCCGCAATGGCCATCAGTACACCAACCTGTAAGTGGTCTTAACATAAATGATCTTGTTGATGGCTTGATTAATGGAAGCAGCCTGAATTCCACCAATGATGGGTTCAATAATGCAAGTACAAGAACATTAACGGGAGATGGCCATTTTAAAGAAATAATTCAGCTTGCATCTCCTCCAAGTTTGCCTTTGGAACTCCCTCGCCGGTTAGGTCTGCCGACAGTTCCTCCGGTACAACATGATGCAGGTGGTAGAGATATGCCTAGTAAAGAGAATAGTGGGAATACAACTGGATCTAGAGAATCTGGAACTGCAATTCTGGACGAAAGTAGATTTGATGCTGAATATTGGAATGCAATTGAGTTTCCAGAACATGCAATCTCATGCCTTAATCTGAGCAATATTAGTAATGGTACGAATAATGAAATGTAAGAAGGAAGATCTTGATGCTCTATTGGTGGATAAGAGATACTGATGAAGAACCTAGACTCCAGGTTGAAATGTCACCTCCTAAATTTACTTCGTTGATATTGATCTTTGCGTATATATTTAACTAGATAGATTATTGTTTAATTTTCATTTTTATGATATTCTAAGAACGATGACACAATGATTCATGTAACCTTTAACTTAAAAGCATATGAATGGAAACATTATTTTCTTTTGGATTTTCATTACCAATGTCTAGCAAATAAGTGTTAAAATATAAACTTAATTTCAAAACCATAGAAAACACGCAAGTTAATACAAAAAGTACGGGAGTTCACAATTTCAAAACACACCATCTACTAAAACTACAACAAAAATGTTCATTTTTGATCGATAAATTTGGTCACTTAAGATCAATTTTGGTCGAAAAACCGACCATTAACACATCCTAGTCCCTGCTGACGCTTGGATGCCAAGAGGTAAAAGGGGGCAGTGATCGATTTTTCGAAAAAGTGATTGTTAACACATCGTAGTCCATGTTGAAACTTGGATACCAAGAGATAAAAGTGGGACCACTGTGTGGTGTCATGGAGATATAAAAGTGACCAAATTTTTGTTGGGTGTTGTGACGTGGCACTGAGTCATGTGTGCCACATAGCTCCCACATGATTATATTTTAATATAAAAAAAAGATATTGGTAACAGGAACGTTTGAGTGTTGGAAAATGCTTTTGATAGTGGGACATGCAGCTTTATCTTCTCCTTTCACTTATCATTATTCTTGTAATTTTCTTGATTGTCTTTGGGGTCTTTTAAAGGCCATGAAAATCGTTATGGGAAATAAATTATAAAAATCTCGGGGTAAGTAAGAGCATTCGACTGAAATATGCAATATCATGATTAGTTCATATATTGTTAAGCTGTTAATACAAAGATACTATTTGCATTATGAAGAAAGTCTTGATCATAAATATGGTTCCAAATGGAGATACATTGTCTGCCCTACTTGCATGCCCCCTAAACCGACTCTTTTTCTGGGATGAGCAATTAATATGGTATAGAAGGTGATTCTGATACATGATTTTAGATAGAAAGAACTAAACAAGAAGGATGATTTCAAGGACAGCTTCCACAAGGCCTCGTAGTTAACATGGCTCATCGGCATGGAAATGTATAAAAAAAATTCACGTTTTTTGATACCATACATTTATGGCATCACTTGGACAAGGGAAGCACAGACACACCAAAAAGGATACCGGTCTGACACGAAGATTCTACACTGACACACGTGTCCTACACGCCATGTGGTGTGTCGACAAAAAAACGGCAAGGGCACTTTTTCGACACGAGGCACAAGCGACCTGACATGGCCCAAGACTCCGCCCACGTAAAAAATGCCCAGTACCAATTGATTTAACCCCAATTGTTCGATATTCTCATAACTTATTTTCCCATCTCTGTTTTCATTGCGAGTGGAAGATATATTACGATTTCAAATCTCTTATTTCTTTATGAACTGGAATGGAAACTTGTCTTTTTATACGAGATGCACATTCTTTCATTTATGAAAACGTTGAATAAATTTTATTTTAGTTCATCATCTATCACGATTGAAAATTCTATTATATTATTTTTATAATTTTATGTTTTATTCCATGCCCCATATGCAGAACTCTTTACTAACTGGCGAATTCCCGATCTCCATACCCGTATCCCGTGTCGCCAAATCCGTTTCCGTGGTTACAAAATTCATATATATATCACGAGAAAAAATTTATCATCACTTATCTTCATAACACGAAAATATTTTAAGAGTATTGGACTTTCACCTCGATATCTGATGTGCATTCAACTACAATATCGAAATTATCGTTCTCCTGCAGTCCTTGCCAGCGCCCCCAAGACAAGTCACGCCCAATATTTAATTTTCCAGCATAAAATTATGGGTTTTTACATTAGAGTCCTTATGATATAACCAGCTTATAGAAAATAATTACTAATTGCATACTCAAGCATCTCAAGTGGTTCTATTATATCTTGTACATAATTTTCATTTCCTTTTTTAGACCTATCATACTTATCCATAATGATCCGTTATATAACAGTTTGTTCCCAAAAGTATAATCATTATCCTTCTCTATCTATCATGAGTTGTGTCTAGCCCCTTTTCGAATGATCTCAATAGTTTGTCGCTACTCATTATGCCAATCAATTCTATGTAACTTTCAATCTAATTTTTCATTCCAAAGTATTGGAGATCCTTGTCCACACAAAGTTTCCTACTGGGCATTGACATTTAATGTCATAGGAAATCTCAAGCATTGGAAAATAATTATCTCAACTTCTTTTGAAATTAAATGATTAATCTCGTAATAACTCATATATAGTATGAATTGTCTTGTACAAAACTTGTCACTTTGCGGGTGATAGTTGTATTGAGACTTACTCCAGTTGCAAGATCATATTGAAAACTTCTCAAACAACGGTACTTTATTTCTAACCGTAACTTCTTTCAAATATAAATTTTCTTGTTCCTCATTTGAATGCTTCTAATTTCCTGGAAGAAATTGTACTAATGATAACTCATAATTCCTACGGTCCACGATAAATTCATTTAAAAAATCTATTAGGACATTCTCTAATTTTTACTCGAAATTTAATGGCTGTTGTAATACATTCGGTCTTTAGTGTTCATCTTCAATTCACTAACCCGTGAAATGTTTAGTTTTCCAACTCAAAATTTCTCTTTTTATATTAGGTTACGAATAGTCTCTTTAATATGATGCTCTATATTGGTACTTCTCATATGAATAAATTATGGCGAATGGTATGTTTCACTCACAATTATTCATTCAATCTTGCATCAACTAAAGTACAAATTTGGAAAAAATTCTTTAAATTCGTTTATCATCCTTCTTACTCAGGAGCACTCTTCTTATCAATTCAGTCCCCTTTTTTAATTACTTTTCATTGGTTGACTTATGTTCTCGGTCATTAAGACTACACAACTATTTCAAATCATTTTCCAATTGCGTGAACTCAACTATTGACTCTAGTTAATAACTTCATAATTCCTTTGGTCACCTTCGTCAAAGAGCCTAAAATTCCAGCCTCTTATTATAGCTTACAGTATACAAAACAATATTACCTCTTTTGTAAGAAACTGGACATCAAAAGTTAAATATCTCAATCATACTCTTTCAATAGTCTCGAAGTATAAGAAACTCATTTTTCCTATTGTGTCTATGCCCGTTTTAGTCCTTTATGTAGTTTATTGCTAAATATTACCAAAATTCATATATCCTAAAGTAGTTTTAACACTTTTACTCATATAAACCTCTTCTTTATTTTTTCTCAACTATCTTGGAAACATATCTTAAACAACCTTTTCTAGTATGAAAGTCTAAGAACACTCCCAACTACATCATCATTTTAATGCTTTTTAAATATAACACTGCTTCAATGTTATCAAGGCGTATAAACACTTATATACTACTAACCATAAATCCTAAAATTATTTAAGAATCCTTCATTGAACCACATATTCTTGAGAATTTTTCTTAACACTTATATTACCTTTGAAGTTGGTGTGATCTCTTAAATCTTATGTAAATGATAATATCATTTTGTCATCGCAAATCCTAATTACAATGTCTCTAACTATTTTCTCAGGCCCAATTTATAAATTTCAAGAAAAACTTAATGTATCATTGAGACAAAAGGCATCACTACAAAATTGTGAGGTCCAAGTAAATTGTAATCACTGATATTCGAGTCTCAAGTGAATCTTAAAAGATTAGGAAGTGTCCTACTTAACTAACCAATCTTAGGTAAAAGATACTAATTCGTAATTATCCTTTTATTAAATTCCAATAATCTTTATAAAGGTGCATAGTTTCATCTCCTTTCTTTAGAAGAAACTCATATATTGTCCATTACAACACATGAATCCATGATTTTTTTATCAAGTAACTCTTCTCATCATACAATTAGTTATTTCATTATAATTCAACTAGAACCTGTGCGAGGCACATGTCATTTTCTAGATTTTTTTTGTATACCATATAGTTATATTAGTAAAATTCTTGATCGTTTTGTTATTCATAAATATTGTATAACGTCTAAAACATATCAAATACAAGTTGAGTATCTATCAGTTTGTATAATTTTCATGTAAAACATTAATAACACTCATAACATTTTTAATATATCTCATTAATCATAATACATATTTCGTTTAATTTGTATTTACTAAATGAATATAAGCAGGGTACTCATGTACTTGTAAAATGAAAAGATTAAAGTTAATACATCAAATATTGTCAATATGTTTATAAAAAGAAACTAAATATTAACATATATGTATATTGCATAGTCGAGTAAATTTTTTAGTTTTGGTCAAATAAACCCGAAGTAATGAGATATTTTATTACTAAAGTCATTACTAATTTACAACTACCTTGCTTAATTTAAAAGAATTAGTAATGCATAATCAAAATGATCAAGACCTGCAATCGTAATATTGAACAAAGTAAAATTTATATTACAATTAATTTAAGTTTATTTTTTAAGAAAAATATTCTTTTTTTAATTGAACGTTTATGTTGATTTACTATCATTACTAATGTCTTAATTCATTAACTAAAGTTGACCCCGACCGTGTACTTAGCTTTTAATCCTCTCGATTATAAAAAGTTAATTTTATAAGATGTCAGAGAATTGTCAATTCATAAATTAAAATTAACATAATCTATTTAGTATTTAACACAGTGAAAAAAAATTAAATTTAATTAATCAATCCTATTTTCAGAACATAAAAGACTTTTGTTATTTTGTTCTAGTATATATATCAATAACTCTGAAATACACGATTAAAATTGAATTTTTTAATATAGGTAAAGATAAAGTCACATATGTGTGCATGTATGTAAATTATTATTTATTATATTTTCGAGTAAATTATGTTGGTCTCATTTATTTATATGCTAGATATCTTGGTCGTGTATATATCTAATTGTTATTCAGTAAATTACTAAAAAAATATGTATTTATGATTATTCAAAAATTATAATTATCTAATATATAAATTACACTTATTTTTATATCGTTGTCGTAGTAGCACTCACAATCAAACAATATCTATTTTTACTCAATATAACATCAGTCATGGATGTGACATAAAAATAATTCATATATCGTAAAGACTAACTACTAATATTCAAAAGATTTTTTCTTCAAGAATCTGAAGATAAATTTGTACTAATATCATAATTCAAATCATTTTGAAGTTTTTTCATTTATGATTCTAATATTTTTTTTTATAGTAACTTGATAACATTGTATATTAGTTTTCTAAAATTAAATATTTTCAGTTTGATGATTTTTTTTAACTATTAGTTGAACTTGTTGATCATTTCAAAATATCTACTATTATTAATTTTTTTTTATTTAGATAGCATAACATGGATTAAATCAAATAGTACAATACATTAGAGTTTTAACCTTTTTTTCAAATAATTTAAAATAGGTGTAAAATATTTTCCAACACTAAATTTTTTTTATAAATTTATTATTGCTAATTTTAAATATATTTTTTTAAAAAATATTGAATTCTATAATTTTTCAAGTTTCTTATACATATATGCATATGATTACTTATAATAACCATATCAAACTGAATAATATAAAATTTAGGATTTATCCCACAAATATTTGAATATAAATATATCTTTAATTAAATAATAAAATAATAAACTATTTTTTATGAAAAAGCATCAAATGTCTTTCCATTTTTCAAATAACATGTTAATGAAAATTATTAATTTTACTTTATATGTGTAGTTTATTTTTTTCTAAAGAGAATGAAAAAATAGACCTTTAGGAGAACATTCACCATCATTGAATAATATTAATAAATAAATCGATTTAGTATATTTTCATATTTTTAACGGAATTTGTGACATCTCATGTCAAATTTTGAATATATTTAAATATTGGGTCAAGTTCCAGATGTAATAATATAAAATCAGTCGGTTAGTAATTTTGATACATAATATCAATTGACTTGATCGTATAAAGAACTCAAAAATATTAATTTTTATTAATATAAGATATTATAAAATTTATCGTTATTGGTAAGATATTCTCGTCGAGTTCGTAATTTAAATATATTAAACCTTGATAATGATGTTGTATTTTCGGATCGGTCATGTAATCAAATTTCGAGTATTTTTTCAAAATGGGTAAAATTATGATTTTGAAGTTAGTAATATTTTCTATATATAATAAGAGACCATGGTGATAATTTCATGAGATTAAAAAGTCTCATTGAAATGACTAATTTACCCCTATACTTTAAATTTATATAAAAAAGTTGTTGGAAAGAATTGAACCCGAGTCGTTACATTCACAAGCACATCACCTTACCGTTGCAGCACACAATTACTTAGGTTTTTTTTATCATACACATAATATTTGAGTATCTTAAATAGCGACAATTTATAAACATGATTACTAAAATATTTGGTAATATTTCGAGTATTTTTTGAAAAATGGGTCAAGTTCTAATTTTGAATTCGAAATAAATCGAAATACGCTAATTATAAATGATCTAAATATGTAGTACACGTATATATTATTTATATAAGTGTATCTATTTTCAACATATAAAAAATATTTATATGTAGAATTTATTTTTTATTAAAAATATATATTAAAAATATATGAGACATATTTTTCAAATTTAAAATTGTTTAATAAATGAGGGAATGATTCGTTTATATACTATACTTAACTTTATATCTCAAATTCAATTGTTCAAAACTAACTCTACAAATATTTTAGTAATCGTGTTTATAAATTGTCGCTATTTAAAACACTCACATATTATGTGTATGATGAAAAACTTCAGTAACAGTGTGGTGCGGTGGTAAGATGATGTGCTCGTGAATGTAACGATTCGGGTTCAATTCCTCCCAAAGGTTACATTCACAAGTTCATTTGAGTATCTTTGAGGTCTTCATAGGTATTTATAGGCAGATCATTTAGTTAAATTTCGAGTATTTTTTGAAAAATGGGTCAAATTCTAATTGTGAATTTGAAATAAATCGAAATACGCTAATTATAAATTATAAATTATCTAAATATGTAGTACACGTATATATTATTTATATAATTGTATCTATTTTCAACATATAAAAAATAATTATATGTAAAATTTATTTTTTATTAAAAATATATATTAAAAATATATGAGACATATTTTTCAAATTAAAAATTGTTTAATAAATGAGGGAATGATTCGTTTATATATTATACTTAACTTTATATCTCAAATTTAATTGTTCAAAACTAACTCTACAAATATTTTAGTAATCATGTTTATAAAATGTCGCAATTTTGACGACACTCATATCATGTGTATGATGAAAACTTCAGTAATAGTGTGGTGCAGTGGTAAGATGATGTGCTTCCGAATGTAACGACTTGGGTTCAATTCCTCCCAACAACTTTTTTTATATAAATTTAAAGTATAGGGGTAAAATAAGTATAGGGGTAAATTAGTTATTTCAAAATGATTTTTTAATTTCATGAAATTATGACCATATTCTCTTATTATATATAAAAGAGATTCATTTTGCTTGATATTTTGAATTAAATTATAGTACACACTAACAAATCTTTTACAACTCTGCATTTTCTATGGGATGAAAATCGCGGTAATTCCTTAAGGAGCATATTTAAACTCATTAAATTGAAATCCCTTGGATCATATGGGTTAAGATAACTTTAGTTAAAATGACATTTTGATCCTATATAGTATATCTCACTATCATATTAAAAGGGCGTGCATTTATCTTATTTCTTGACGATGCGTTCTTCGACAAAATCTTCATTCTTCTGTCATTTAGAATTATGTATTTTTTAAGTTGAACAACAATTCTTATTCATGTTTTTATCATATGGTTTTGACTGCCATCGTGTGTTCGTCTCACATACAGCTGATATGGTCGACATTGAATCCAGATGACTTCTTATAGGTAACTAGACTTTAAGTTTCTCCTTACAAATGTCATAAATTATAGTTTGTCCTCATTTAGATTATTGATCAATTATTTAGTTATAGATCTTGGTTGATCCTTCTACCTTCTCATTATCTATCAACATGGTCATCTCTGACTTGGTAAAACTATTTGTGTACTTCAGGTTTGGTCCTCGTCAAACTCTCATTTCTATCGAGTCCAACAACTTCTTGCTCATATTTTTAATTTTACTTACTAACCTAAAAATATTCTTTAACTTACTTTTCTTTCCAACTGAATCCTCGACCGGAATATGATTCTTTCCACTTGCCTCTAATATCGCTCTCAAAACCACAGATGGGTAGTTAATATCTACTAAAATATTAAAACCCTTGTAAAGTATTTGACCTTATTTCTATTGGTATCGTAATGATGAAGCAATTCTGAAAAGTTCAATCCTTTTAGTTTCGTTACAAACTCCTTTTGATAACATTGCCTTTTTTCGTTATTTAAGTAGTAGTGATTGTATTCTCATTTCAGTCAGCATAAATAGAAAAATAATTTTCATTCATCTGGCATCTCTAGTCCTTTAAAATCTAAAATATTTTTTAATTTAAGGGCAATATTCCAAATCATGTTTTACAGGTATCAGAGGTATTAATTCCCAAAGGATATAATCAACAGATATATGTTTTTATAGGACTCCTTAATTTGGTTTCGGTTCGAGATCTTATTTTTTATTTTGGTTTCTGATCCAAAATATCTTCACCTTGATTTTGGTCAAGGTTTAGTTTGGGTGGTCATTCGAATATATCACTTCGATAATATCTCTCTAAAACATTTATAATAACTTTTTAGGACATGAAGATCAAATAGGTGAGGTAAATATAACTAAGTAAAACAATTATCGTATTTCGAATTAAAAAATGTTTAATCATGGTTTCTCACGGTGTAAGTGTGAGAAGTGTCGCAACCAAGTTATGTAGAGGATATAATTAGGTGTCTGAACATGTATAAGCTATAGTGGTTCCTCAACAGCTTTGATACGTATATCTCCATATGCTTTTATATTCGTATCTTCTTATCTGAAATTTCAATATTAAAATCTTAAGGTTGTACTTTCTTCTCAACTGATAGCATGCAGATAGCCACCAACCAAATAGGTAATAATCCATCCATAACATAGCTAATGTTTTGCATAGGGTGGAAAGAATCCAATTTATAGAATCCTCTCTTTTGAACTCCAAAAGGTATAAAATCTGATTAAATATGTTAAACATCAAATCTTAATTTTTTTAAAAAACTAAGTTACCCTTTAAATGTTATAGTTTAATCGAAAGATCACTTATATATTATATCATTTCCTGATGGGAAACAATCATTTTTCATCAATCAGTAATATATGTTACATACATCCAACTTCACTTCATTTCTTACTTTAAAAGAACTCACTTCAATCATTCCTCTATTTCCATAGTGAATTCTTAGAATCTCAATACCACGTATAAGATACTAAGAATGAGCTCTAAAGATACGAATGGTGAGCTAGTGTTATGATGTATTTTAACTAATGATTAGTGCGCAAAATTGATTTCTTGAGCTTCTCATTCAATAGGAAAGTTTCATCACTCCATAATTTTATCACTTCAATCTTTTACATTAAATACTAATCCAAAAAAGGAAAGACTGAGTGATCAATATGATCAGTGAACATCTGGTACGTAATCGTTAGGACAATCATCAAAGTACATAAATTGGCCAGCCTTTATTACCCTAATGACACGTAAAAACCAATTGTTGGCGTCCCATCACAGGCAAATAATCTTTATCCCCTATATGTATTGGGTTGTTCATCTTAGTTATAATAAAGTATGTTTAAGGTGAAAAAGGATATAAGAAAGGATCATAATTCCAAAAGTTTGTATAGTGGGTTACCCCCTAATCAATGTGGTTACCTTTAAACGAACAATGAAAATCTCTATGCAATTTATAAGAACCATCACAATAGTCATGAATGAGGTTAGTAACATAATGATTTCTAATATAAAAATACTTATATGCTCGCAATTCTTCGCAACATGTAAGGAAAGAAAATATCTAAAACAAAATGTACGATTTCAAGAAAAGCTTATGGATGAAATCATATAGGCCGACATCACGTTCCAGAAATTCTTTAATGGTTTCGCCTTGATTGTGAACCACATTATTTTAGCTTCCTTTGTATCCATCTATGATCACGCACCTCATGTTGATCTGACTCTTAATCAGAAGAAATTTATAGCGTGGTGCAAGCTCGATATAGTCACTAGCTAGCTACTAAGCATATAACAAGGATCATCTAAAGTTAAGGGACAACTCACACATAGTCTCTGGTTAGCTACCTAGACAGACGTCACTTATAATAGCTATATATATTGCATAATATTATACGGATTATTCATATTACTCTCTTGCATTATATTTCTAGGGATTCATGTCCTAAGAATATAATTATAGCTTTGATAACACCTCTTCAACGTCCCCAAACTCGCCATTTTCACAGATTCGGGTCATCACATCATTCAGTGCATCAAAGACATGTCTTATCATTATAACTCAGATACAATACAGATATACTTAAAAATCTTATTACAACTCCCCCACTGATCTAGGGATACACATATGGTCACTTTACCCCTCTCTAAACCTTATTACAAATCTTCATATTTATAATTCTTATACCAATTATTTAACAAGAGTGTAAAGTAGCTTTAGCGAGTACTTGTGGCACGGAGGATCTAGCTATGGTCGCATGTACTCTGGAGTTTTCGCTTCCTCTTCTCTTGGAGCTTGGCGAGTTCATCATTTTCAAGTGTAACGGCTAAAAAGTGTAAAAGAGGGAGACTGAGCACTTAAAAATGTCTAGAAAACTTTAGAACCTCCTTACAAACTACTCCCCTCTCTATAGTCTTCTGTAGAGATTGGTATTAAAATGTAGAGATTACTATTAAAGTAAAAAATAAAACTAAATAGTAAATTATATAATTAAAGTATATTAAGGAAATGGGCCCTTAATGGGTTATTATCTATATTTTGGTTGAAAATAATTACAAGGACATAATTAATAATATATCACTCGAATTATAAATACTGTTGAACATTAATATAAAAATAATAGTCTATCCATAATTTAAATTAAAAGTTACAACTTCCTATTCAAGATAAATATAATTTAAGAGAATAAAATAAAATTAGAGGCATCCTAATTAACATAAAATGATATTTAAATGAAGAGCACCTTTTTAGATGAAATATATTAATATAGTGAGATATACACTTAAACTCGAAAAATAATTTTTTGGGATAAGATGGTATATACTAAATTAAGGTATTCACCACTTAATATCATCCTAAGATAAAATGATAAAATAACAAGATTAAGATATCTTTACTAAAAATTTGGGGGTTAATACAAATATCAATATTTATATATATTTAATATCCTTATTTTATTAGTTAGTAATTTAAAATTAATATAGATATAATTATTTAATTTTAATCAAAAGACTATTTTATATCTAATAATTAGCCACAAATTTGTTATTATAACAACATAATAATGAATTAAAATTACAATTAAAAGAACTCATAAATGATCCCATTAATTAAGAGTATGATAAAAATAATTCCATTATATGAAAAGATATTATTAGGCTTAAACTTAAAATTTTTACCCCTTGATTAACTCCACTCCAAAGATTATTAATCCACTTTTGATTTCTATTACTACCCAAAATCAATAATACTATTTTGAATTTTGTTTTTGTTTTGTGAGAATGAATTTGTAGTCTTCACAATAATTCTAAAACGAATTCAATCAATCAAAGTATTAGGGAAGAAGTGTTTAGCCCCTTAACCAATATAGATGTAAATAAGTCTAAAAAACTCCAGAACCTCCCCACAAAATACTCCCCTCTTTATACTCTCTTCTAAAGATTACTATTATACTGAAGAGATTACTATTAAAGTCAAAATAAAACTAAATAGTAAATTATATAAATAAAGTTCATTAAAGAAATGGGCCCTTAATGGACTATTATCTATATTTTGGTTCAAAATAATTACAAGGCCATAATTAATAATAACTCATTCGAATTGTAAATACTATTGAACATTAATATAAAAATAATAGTTTATCCAGAATTTAAATTAAAAGTTACAACTTTCTATTCAATGTAAATATAATTTAAGATAATAAAATAAAATTAGAGGCATCGTAATTAACATTAATGATATTTAAACAAAGAGCACCTTTTTAGATAAAATATATTAATTTAGTGAGATATATAGTTAAAATCGAGAAATAATTTATTGGAATAAGACCGTAGGTACTATATAAAAGTATTCACCACTTAATACCATCTCAAAATAAAATGATAAAATAACAAGATTAAGATATTCTCAATAAAACTTTGGCGGTTTTTACACCTCCCTTATCAACACTCGTCATGAACAAAGAGCGATATTTGATCCAAATTTCGCTTTATAGCTTTCGAAAAGATTCTTCCATCTTATGACTCCTTCAAAACCATTTTCATATTTCTACTTCCCAGAACCTTTACATTTTAATCCACTATTTTCACATATATATTTTCATAAATTATGTAATACTATATATCTTTAACGGATGAATGTCAATATCATGATTATGCGCATAGTATTAACTTCTAAAACATAATGAACATACTCGAGTCCATATGGTATAACTAACTTATAGAAAATAATTACTAATTTCTTACTCAAGCCTCTCAAGTGGTTCTATATATCTTGTACCTAATTTTCATTTCCTTTTGTTAGACCTATCATACTTATCCATAATGATACGTTATATAACAGTTTGTTTTCAAAAGTATAATCATTATCCCTCTCTATCTACCTTAAGTTGGAAGTTGTGTCCAGCCCCTTTTCGAATGATCTCAATAGTTTGTCTCTATTCATTATGCCTATCAATTCTAGGTAACTTTCACTCTAATTTTTCATTCCAAAGTATTCTATATCCTTGTCCACAAAAAGTTTCCTACTAGGCCTTAACATTTATTTTCATAGGCAATCTCAGGCAATGGCAAATAATTATCTCAACTTCTTTTGAAATCAAATGATTAATCTCGTAATAACTTGTATATAATATGAATGTCTTGTACAAAACCGTCATTTTGCGGGTAATAGTTGTATTCAGACTTACTCTAGTTCCAAGATAATATTGAAATCTTCTCAAGCAACGGTATTTTATTTATTACCGTAAATTCTTTCAAATACAAATTCACTTGTTCCTTATTTGAATGCTTCTAATTTTCTGGAAGAAATTGTACTAATAATAACTCATATCGCATCATGATTACTACGATCCGCGGTAAATTCATTTATAAAATCTATTACGATATGCTCTATTTTTTATTTGGAACTTCAATGGTTATAGTAATATATTCGGTCTTTAGTGTTCATCTTCAATTCACTAACCCGTGAAATGTTTAGTTTTCCAACTCAAAATTTCTATTTTTAAATTAGGTCTCGAATAGTCTCTTTAATATCCTACTCTATATTGGTACTTCTCATATGAATAGAATATCGCGAATGGTATATTTCACTCACAATTATTCATTTAATCCTGCATAATCTAGAGTACAAATTTGGAAACAATTCTTTAAATTCATTTATCATCCTTCTTACTCAAGAGCACTCTTAAAGTTGGTATGATCCTATCTACACTTATTTGTTTATTCTGTGTGCGGAAGGATTGCCAGCCATGATTAAGAAGTATGAGATGAGGAAACAAATCCAAGGAATAAAAATTTGCACGGGGCTCCGAGCATAACCCACATGCTCTTTGCCGATGATTGTTATCTTTATTGCAAAGCAGATGAGCAAGGTGCAGGTAGAATGATGGATCTTCTACAGAAATTCGAAGCTGCTTCAGGATATAAGATTAATCAGGAAAAATTATTTGTATTCTTTAGAACTAATGTTATTGAATATAATAAAGATAGGATATGCCAATTAATGCAAATTGTGGAGGCAGGGGATAATACCATCTATCTTGGGTTGCCTAATATGCTGGGTAGAAACAAAAACTCATTGTTGAATTTTCTTAAAAGCAAAGTTGAAGCTCAGATTCAATGTTGGGATGGTAGTGTTATTACTCTAGGTGGAAAAGAGGTCCTAATCAAATCAGTAGCGCAATCCCTGCCAAGCTATGCAATGTCTGTTTTTTTGTTACCCATGGAAGTCTCGAATGATATCGAGAGGCAACTTATTAAAAACTGGTGGTGCTCGAATACCAAGAAAAATCGATCAATTCACTGGATGTAATACAACGGGGACTCATAGTTGGTCGTTGTCTTCGATGACTCACACAACTGTTTCTAATCGTTGTCTGATCCATGTAAGAGACGGCGGCTCAATAGACAATGGGTTTTCAGGGAATCAGATAACGGGTTAAAATACTTGTCTGAGCCAGTTTTCCTTGTAGTGAGTAGCCACAAATCAGTAGGGCGTCTGGGATTCCGATATCTCAGCGATTTTAATTAAGCACTTCTTGGAAAATAGGGTTGGCGATTTATGATACGCACGAGGGCTTAGTAAGCAGAGTTTATAAGACCTATTATTTTCCTACCAGGAGCTTCTTGGAGTCAACAAGGGGTAATAACTCAAGCTATATCTGGAGAAGTATTTGGGAGTCAAGGTATGTTCTTAGAGCTGGCTTGAGGTGGGTGATTGGTTTTGAAAATGATATCAGTATTATAGGACAACCTTGGGTGGGTGATGATGTCAATCTATATATCTTAACGGACCCAATGCATCTGACAAACTACCCGATAGCGAATCTGTTTGAATGTAATAAAAGGGAGTGGGATGTGGAGGTAGTAAAAGACATGTTTGATAGTCGGGACCAGGGTGGTATCCTCAACACAAAAATTGGCGGAGCTGATATTCATGATCATTTATACTGGTGTAAAGAGAATTTAGGAATATATTCTTTAAGGAGTGCGTACAGGTTACTGCAATTTCAGAAAGGTTTGTGGAATGTTCAAGATAATAATAGTCTATGGAGAAAGATTTGGTAAGTAAAAGCTCCAATGAAGGTTCTAAATTTTATATGGAGAGCAGTCTCGAATGTCTTGCCTACTAGAAGTTTGCTAGTGACTAAATGTGTTCCAGTTCAGAACGTGTGTCTATTCTGTAATACTAATGATGAGTCAGTAATTCATATTCTTGTCTGATAGAAATGGACATGAAGAAGATTGTATATTACTAATAGAGAATGTTTATACTGAATCAAGTTGGAGAACTAACAGAGTTTGTTACATCTCAGTGAATTATTTCACCTCTCCTCTACTAACAAATACTGACAATATATTGCTCTAATAATCCCAACTAACTTTGATGATAAGGCTTGCTGAGTTGTCACTATTTACTAAACTGTATGAGTAGCTGTGATAACACCTTTATAAGTAACATCCCCCTGCAAGTTAGGTGTCGAGAACAAATTGCAAACACCTAACTTGGAAAAAAGATAAGACAGCGGAGAAGAACCCAGAGCTTTAGTAAACACATCAGCAGGTTGCTCAACAGAAAGAACATGCTAAGTGGTAACTAGATCTTGTTGCTACTTTTGACAAACCAAGTGACAATCAATGTCAATATGCTTGGTACGTTCATGAAAAATAGGGGTTGAAGCAATGTGCAATGCAGACTTGTTGTCACATAATAGAGTAATGGTGGTTATATGAGACACAAACATTTCAGTAAGCAGGGAGACAAGCCAGGTAAATTCGCAACAAGTATCTTCAAAGGCATGATACTCTTCCTCGTCCGAAGATTGAGAAATAATATGTTATTTCTTACATTTCCAAGAGACTAAAGAATCCCCCAGTAGCACACAATAACCTGTAAGGGACAATCGATTATTATGGCCACTAGCCCAATCAGCATTACAATAAGACGTGATGGACAAATAAGGATGGAGGAGAACAACAGTCCCAGACCATAAGTGCCCTGAAAATACTTCACAACTTTGAGAGCAGCATGCCAATGAGCCTCCCTGGGTGCATTCATGAAGTGAGCTAAGACATGCAGTGGATAAGATAAGTCGGGACGAGTAATAGTAAGATATATAAGACGACCCACAAGCCGACGATAAGGAGTGACATCAAGTAAAAAGGAGGTCGTGTCATCTCCCAACAATATGTGATATTGTTCCATTGGAATACATATAGCCTACATCCCAAACACCCATGTATCTTTAAGAATATCAACAGTGTACTTGTGTTGTATCACAAAAATCCAGTCAGAGGAATGAGACAATTCAAGGCCCAAGAAATAAGTAAGAGGACCCAAGTCCTTGATCTTGAAGTCGTGACCCAAGAACTAAACTATCTCATCAAGTAAATCTGAAATATTACCAGTTAAAAGCATGTCATCGACATAGATGAGCAGAAATGCAATAGTGTTACCTCGAGAAAAATGAAACAAACTCGAATCCCTAACAATCTGCACAAACCCAAACTTTAATAATGCTGAAGAGAGGGCAAGAAACCACTGACGTGGAGCTTGCTTGAATCCATAGATGGATTTGAGCAATCGACAAACCAACCGTTGTCTTGTAAACTGAGATTGAGTAGCAGCAGGTGGAGAATATCCAGGTAGTAACGCAAGCTGTTTGAGAGACCGGTTATTTTTAGCTGCCAGGGTAAGTAAAATACGAAGAGTGGACATTTTAGCAACTAGTGCAAATGTTTCAAAATAGTCCAATGTTTCAAAATAGTCCAATCCTTCCCTTTAAGTGAAGCCTTTGGCAACCAAGCGAGCCTTGTAGCGATCCACCTCACCAGTAGGTAAATATTTTACCTTAAACAACCATTTACACCCCAAAATCTTTTTACCGGGAGGTAGGGGCTGCAACTGCCATGTATAATTGGCCTCAAGAGCTTCTAACTCTACATTCATTGCTTCACACTAATTAGAGTGTTTCACTGCTCGCTTATAAGTTGTAGGTGCACTTATACTTGTCGTACTAGCTACAAAGTGAGTAAGAATAGAATTCAGTGAAAAACCAGACAAGTAATTTGTGAGTGAAACTAATGAAGTTGATGATGTTGACTTAAGTTGAATCTTATCAACCAAATTAGTAGGTAAGCTAGTAAATTCAGTGAACTTGGCTGGAAATTGACAAGCTCTTTGAGGTCTATCAACAACTCTAGGTTGATTATTAATCACATGTGAGGTACCATCATCTGAAGTTAGAACTTGAACTGTTGAAACAACTAGAACCTGAGCTGTCGTAGTTGGATAAGTGGGTACATTGTCAGCAATAAGGACTGTAGTGTCTACAGTGTCTGCACGAGGCACACTATACAAAGGATCACACTCTTCATAGCTCTGAGTGTAAGGAAATAACTGAGACAAAGTTGGAGTATTCATTTCTTTAAATGGAAAGATTGACTCATAGAAAACAATATCACGTGACACAAATGTTTGTTTGGTTTCTAAATCTAGGATTCGATATACTTTCTTGGAAAAAGGATAACCAACAAACACTCCTTTCACTGCACGAGGAGCCAACTTGTCAGTAGGATGAGGTACCACAGTAGCAAAACTGAGACACCCAAACACCCTTAGATCATGAAAATTTGGCGGAGTGCCAAACAGTATTTCATAAGGCATGAGACCATTTAACTGAGCGGAATGAGTTCTATTAAGAATATATGTAGCAGATAACAAGCAATCACCCCAAAAACTTAGAGGAATAGATGAATGAAACCGTAATGCTCTAGCAATATTGAGGAGAGTATAGTGCTTTCGTTCTGACTAAGCCATTCTGCTCAGGCGTGTAAACACGTGTCATTTGTTGGACAACTCCCTTGCTAGCAAACTAATCTGCCAATTCTTTATTTACAAATTCCAAACCATTGTCTGAACGAATGATCTTATTCTAAGTAGAAAACTAATTTTCAACATAAGCCATAAAAGCTTTGACAGTGAATACAACATGTGATTTAGAAGATAACAGATAGACACAAGTTGCCTTAGACTTGTCATCAATAATGGTGAAAAATATAGTATAATTGTTATAAGTTTTGCCTAAACGATGATGCCACAAGACTGCTTTACTCACACTGGAAGCACAAGCATTAACCACAGAAGTAGCCTGCACCTGAGCCTGATGCTCAATAATCCGGGATTGACTAAGTAAATATAGACCATTGAATTCTTTATCAATCACGAGAGCCCTCTCCCAAGTGGGACCCTGAATAAAGCAGAGTTGAGAAGTAAAGGTAGCAGTACATTGAGTATCACTAAGTAGTTTAAATACAGATAGAAGATTATATGTAAAGGTAGGCACATATAACACATTATGAAGAATAACATCAAAACTAAGGACCACTTCCAACTAAGATAATTGAAGCAGTATTCCCATTAGCAAGATGAAGTGTAGACTGAACTGATCTAGCATCATGTAAAAGATGTGCAAAAGGTGTTATGTGATCTGTAGCACATGTATCAACAATCCATTGATCTGACTTGAAGGACAATGAGGAATCCACATTGTTAACATAGTGGAAAACAATACCTGCAAATTGTGAACTGTTCATAGAAGGAAACCAGGTGTTGACTTGAGACTTTGTATCAGATGTTGACAGAGATTTTTGTAAGTAAATGAGCAGTTGTTTGCATTGGGTATCTGTTAAAGCCAAATTATCAGAAAAATTGGACATTGTAGGCTGTTCTTGAGTTACTGTCTGCAAAACCTCTGTATTTGAAACCATTGCCACAAAAATGGCTTTGTTGTTGCTATTATTAGACACAAATCATGGTTTAGGTTTAGGTTTTCCAAAAAATCGGTGCTAAGAGGGATAACCATGTAGACAATAACATTTTTATTTTATATGGCCTTGCATATGGAAAAACTCACAAAACACCTGATCTTTATTCTCCTGAACATTTTGTCGAACACCTTTACCAGCCTAATAATGAGTGCCAGTAGTTTCAACTGATTTAGGTACAACTGAAGAAGACAGAGCAACAGATTTCTAATTTTCTTCTTGAAGTAAAAGAGAGTAACATTGACTTAATATGAAGGCAAAGCCTTCATCATCAAAATCTGGCCTCGAATTCCAGTAAATTGCTCAGTTAAGCCCATCAAGAACTGTGAGATCTTAACCATTTGCTCATAAGCATCTAGATTAGCATTAACCGCACACTTAAAAAGTGTACAGGTACAACGCAGCTTAGTAACCATACATTCAAGTTCATCATTAACAACTTTAAACTTAGCAAAGTAACCAGCAATTGACAAATTTCCTTGTGTAACATGCGATATCTCAGATCGAAGTTGAAAACAACACTATTACGTATTTCGACAGAAATTAAGTTAAGGAGCCAAGATGTTACCATATTGTTACGACGAATCCAGTGCATAAATAACGGAGAAGTAGAAATAGGCTTGACATAAGTTCCATCAACAAAATCGAACTTCAATTTAGAAGATAACGCTATCTCCATCGATCTGCACCACTGATTATAATTGCTCTCACTCAAAATGACAGGAGTAAGTTGCATACCAGGAATACTAGATGAATGAAGATAGAATGGATGATTAACATTAACAATTGATGATCATGATGTAGATGGTGATCCAACAGTAGCAGATGCATAAGATGCAGAGGTCGTCATCATTGTAGAAGATGAATGATAAATTCAACAGAGAATGTATGTAACTATAAGAAACAATCAGAGATATAAAAATGACCAAACAAAATAAATTTGAGCTGTATCAGATGAGAAATTGAGTGAAGATATGCTTAATTCATCACAGATTCATCATGAAAATGATGAACGCATATAATGTTAGAAAAGGAAACAAATATTTTAGAGCTAATTGTGGTTCAATTAGCGTCATCTCCTTATTTATCAAGGGACAACCTCACTTTTAGCATATAATCTCTCAAGTCCAGCTATTAGAATAGTTGTCTTTCCTTTTCATAATTCCGTGTATAGCCTATAAAGAAAAGGTTTGTGATCTCTGTAAATTATGCAGAAGTATATAAATTAAATAAAAAACTTTTTCTCTCTGGTTATCTTTTTATCATGGCATCAGAGCAGTGAGAGATCCTCATAACGGTGCTCATCATCTACCCTTCGTGGTTACCATGTCTGATGACAACAGCATAGTCAAAAACGATGACCTCTCAATCCAAATAGCCAATATTCTCAAAAACAATCTTAACACCCAAACCACAAATCACAAACTATCCGATAGCCTACAAATCAGTATCAAACTAAACAGCCAGAACTATGCCCTCTGGGCAAGAATGATTCGTGTAGCAATTGGCGGAAAATCAAAAGCACTACTGACTCATCTTTCTGGAAACCCACCAAACAAAACAGACGAGAAATACGAACAATGGGAACAAGATGACCTTGTAGTGTTCTCGTGGCTTATCCAAAATATCGAACCATCGCTGGCTAGCAACCTAACCGAGTTTCCTACATCAAAAACACTGTGGGATGCTCTTGTGGTCACGTATAGCAGTGGAAAAAACAAGTTGCAGACATTCAATTTACATGTCAAAGCCAACGAATTTAAGCAGAATGGCCTACCACTTGAAGATTTCTGGATAGTGTTGCAAGGAATCTGGGGTGAGATTGAAAGACGAGATCCAAACCCGATGAAGTGTGCGGATGACATCACGGCCTATAACACCATTAGGGCAGAACAAAAACTCTTCCAGTTTTTAAATGCCCTAGACCAAAAGTTTGATCCCATAAAAAGGGAAATCCTGAGATGGGATCCTCTCCCAACAGCGGAGGCGGCTTATGCCGCTGTTAGAAAAGAAACATCTCATCAGAATATTCTTAGAACCGGCTCCTCTCCATCACAGGGCATTGCTGCCGGTCTCATTATCACCGAGGCAGAAGGCGCCGGGTATGCCACACAACGCAGGCCGATCGTGAAATCATCCGGAATCCCAACACGGGTTGACAAATCCAAGCTCAAATGTACTCATTGTGGTATGGTCAAACATACAAAGGAACAGTGTTTCAAGTTGGTGGGTTATCCAGAGTGGTGGGGTGATGGTCATAAGAAAGGGAAGAAGGATGAAGGGGAGGCTTCTGTCACCGTGGGCAACCTGAAGGCCACCAGCAGCGACGCATACAACCGGACATGTGCTGTCATGGCAGTGGCGGCTGATTTTGTCGAACAAGATATAGGTAATATTGGAAAGATCAATATGGCAATAAGCAATGGGTCTTGGATTTTTGACTGTGGTGCCACAGACACCATGACATACGACTCTTCCGATATTTGTATTGACTCAAAACCCCGGAGAACACACATACAAACCGCAAACGGGGAAGTTATGCCAGTAAAAGGCGGAGGCACAGTAGAACTATCACCAACATTGAGATTACCGGATTGTCTTTATATTCCATCTCTTTCTCACAAGCTTTTATCTGTAAGTCATGTGACAAAAGAATTGAATTGCACACTTCTAATGCATCCTACTTTTTGTATACTGCAGGACATCAGGACGGGAATGATTATTAGACGTGGCACTGAACGGCAGGGGCTGTATTATGTAGATGATGTGACTCAGCAAGGTACTGTAAAGTTGGCTCATGGAACTACAGATAGAGAGGCATGGCTATGGCATAGAAGACTTGGACACCCATCTTCTAGTTATTTACATTATCTATTTCCTAAACTCTTCCATTCAAATAAATCATTAGACTGTGAAACTTGTGTTTTGGCCAAGAGTCATAGGCACACGTTTAAATCAAACAATACTAGAGTCGATTATCCATTTGATTTAATTCATTCTGATGTGTGGGGTCCTGCCCCATTTAATGGGGGACAAAATTTTCGATACTTTCTTTTGTTTGTTGATGATTGCACTCGTATGTCTTGGATTTATTTCTTGAAACATAAATCTGAAGTATTCGATAAATTCGTTATGTTTCATGCTATGATCAAAACCCAGTTTCAACGAGACATTAAAGTTCTTCGGTCAGATAATGGAGGAGAATTTGTGAACACATCCATGAAACATTTTTTTCAAAAAAAAGGAATGATTCACCAAACCTCGTGTCGACATACCCCAGAACAAAATGGAGTTGCCGAACGGAAAAATCGTATTCTTTTAGAAATAACCCGAGCCCTCATAATCGAATCACGTGTCCCAAATACATTCTGGCCAGAAGCTCTCGCCACTACAATATATCTCATCAATCAACTTCCTACAAAGATCCTTAAATTCAAAACACCATTGCAAACACTATCCGAGTACACCAAAATACCTCCCACCCTTACTCTAGAACCTCGTGTATTTGGATGCTCTGTTTTTGTTCACATACCTAAGACTGAACGAACCAAAATCGATCCTTGTGCTGAAAAATGTGTATTCGTGGGATATGGTGTGGACAAAAAGGGGTATCGATGTTACAATCCAAAGAAACGTCACATATACACTACGATGGATTGTAATTTTCTTGAAACTGAATACTTTTACCTCACCCAACACACTGGTCAGGGGGAGAAAGAAAGTAGTGACACAGTGAGTTGGCTGAGTTGGATACCATCATCAGAGGAAGTCACTCATAGTACACAAGCTGAGTCACATCCATCTACGGAACCTACAGTCAGTGTCACTGGACATGATCTTCTCAACCGGATGTCTAAGATGTCTGAGGTAAGTAGTACTTCGTAAACAAATATTCATACCGATGTTTCTGTTATCAATGATACTGGTAATACTAATGATGTTGGTAATCCTGAGTTTTTTGATAACCACGAAGAAACAATTGAACCAACCATGTGGTTACCAGAGGAACAAATTCCATTGGAAATTGAGGAAGTAACAGGAAGGTATGTCCTACCACCAAGAATCAACAGGGGTGTACCACCAAAGAGATATTCCCCTGAGAAAGAAAGTCGCCACTCCAGATACCCCATGGCAAACATTGCAAGTGGAAACTTGTCGGAAGAAGGAAAAAGTTTTAGGTCTGCTATTCTTTCTGAAGAAACCCCAACATCTATTAAGGAAGCATTGGAATCAAAGATTTGGAAAGAAGCAATGAAATCGGAGATGGATGCTCTAAAGAAAAATGAAACATGGGAAAAATGTGTCCTACCTCCAGGAAAAAAAACTGTGGGATGTCGCTGGGTGTTCAATACTAAGTATAAGCCGGATGGAACGATTGAACGGTATAAAGCCCGATTGGTGGCTAAGGGGTATACTCAGACTTACGGGATTGATTATTCCGAAACCTTCTCTCCTGTTGCCAAAATAGACACAATTAGAGTTCTTTTCTCAATAGCAGTAAATGAAAGTTGGCCTCTCCATCAACTTGACGTAAAAAATGCCTTCTTGCATGGAGAGCTTCTAGAAGAGGTGTATATGGAAGCTCCTCCTGGATTTGAAGATGACTTTAAAGATGGTGAAGTTTGTCGTCTTAAGAAGTCTATCTATGGGTTGAAACAATCCCCTAGAGCGTGGTTTGGGAGGTTTACTATGGCAATGAAGAAATATGGCTTCAAACAAAGTAATTCTGATCATACCTTGTTCCTTAAACGACGAGGTAAGCTAGTAACATGTCTTAGTATTTATGTTGATGACATGATTATTACGGGAAATGACGAAGAGGAGATGAAGAAATTAAAAGAAAATTTATTCGCCGAATTTGAGATGAAAGACTTGGGCAGACTTAAGTACTTCTTAGGTATCGAAGTTCTTAGGTCGAAACAAGGAATTTTCATTTGCCAAAAAAGGTACATTCTTGACTTGCTGGCAGAAATAGGAATGATCGACTGTAAACCTGTGGATACCCCGATGCCAGCAAATCTAAAACTTTATATGGAAGAAGGAGCAGTGCTAGCAGATAAAGAGAGATACCAACGGTTAGTGGGAAAGCTAATATACCTTTCTCACACCCGGCCTGACATTGCATACGCTGTAGGGGTGGTCAGTAAATTCATGCATAAACCACAAGCTTCCCACATGGAGGCAGTCTGGAGGATTATTAAATATCTTAAGGGAACAGTTGGTCATGGTGTTTTGTTTAAATCACATGGGCATCTGAAGGTTCAGGCATACACGGATGCAGATTGGGCAGGAGACAAAGGAGATCGAAGGTCAACCTCTGGTTACTTTACACTGGTTGGAGGGAATCTTGTCACATGGAGGAGTAAAAAACAAAAGGTTGTTGCTCTATCCAGTGCTGAGGCGGAGTTCAGAGGGGTCGCACGAGGTCTAGCTGAGGTACTTTGGATACGAAAGCTCTTAACTGAGATTGGTTTTTCACAAAATAAAGCCACTAAAATTATGTGTGACAATAAAGCGGCTATACAAATCTCTGAAAACCCAGTGCAACATGACAGGACTAAACATGTGGAAGTTGACAGATATTTCATTAAGGAAAAGCTGGAGGCAAAGATCATAGAACTGCCTTTTGTCCAATCTGAAGATCAGTTAGCTGATATTTTAACAAAAGCCACAAGCGGAAGAATCTTTGAAAACAGTTTGAACAAGTTGAATATTGGTGATCCCACCATCCAACTTGAGGGGGAGTGTTAGAAAAGGAAACAAATATTTTAGAGCTAATTGTGGTTCAATTAGCATCATCTCCTTATTTATCAAGGGACAGCCTCACTTTTAGCATATAATCTCTCAAGTCCAGCTATTAGAATAGTTGTCTTTCCTTTTCATAATTCCGTGTATAGCCTATAAAGAAAAGGTTTGTGATCTCTGTAAATTATGCAGAAGTATATAAATTAAATAAAAAACTTTTTCTCTCTGGTTATCTTTTTATCATATAAAAAATGGAGCATAAAGCTCTGATACCATGATAGAAATGGACATGAAGAAGATTGTATATTATAAATAGAGAATGTTTATACAGAATCAACTTGCAGAACTAACAGAGTTTGTTACATCTCAGTGAATTGATTCACCTCTCCTCTACTAGTAAATACTGACTATATATTGCTCTAACAATCCCAACTATCTTTGATGATAAGGCTTGCTGAGCTGTCACTATTTACTAAACAGTATGAGTAGCTGAGATAACACCTTTATTAGTAACATTGTCCAATGCCTGCTAGCTCATCAATGTTGGGGGTTTGTGTTGACAGGCATTCAGATCATAGATACAAACATTTTTTTGAACTGGTTAGAGTAGGTGTTCCAACAAATTTCTCAATCTCGCAGAACAGAGGTTTTGACTTTGAGTTGGGCAATTTGAAAAGTTAGAAACGATTTAGTTTGGAAGCAAAAGCATACGCAAATTAACTGTATTGTAGCACCAGCAATGAAATACCTTGGAAGCTGGAGAAATGCCCAAGTTTGTTCAGTAATAGCTAGATTTCCTTGTCTTAACCAAGGGGATGGAGCTGGAGAAGTGCCGCAGGAGAAGACACTCAAGGTCACAGTGAATGTTGCAACATTCTCTGAGAATAATACTTTTGGTATTGGTATGGTAGCTCAGAATAATGAAGGTGGTTTGGTTTCGGCTAGGTCTGATTGTTTTCATAATGCAGCAAGCCGAGAAATGGCCGAGGCTGTGACAATGAAGGAAGCTCTCTCTTTGATAAAAAGGGAGAAATAGAATATGGTAACAATTGAGTCTGATTGTTTAGCAGTTGTTCAAGAAATCAGAAGCAAGGCCCCTATGATCTCCCCTTTAGGGATAATTATTCAGGATTGCCCAACAATAATCCGAGATTTAAACACAATTCAATTGTTATTTATTAAAGGGTTTGCTAATAGGGCTATCCATCTCTTAGCTAGGGAGTCTTATTCATTTACAGAATGATTTATTAGGAGAGATGTTCCTGCTAATTTTAATTCTATTTTGTCAGCTGATTTAGTTGGGTAATAAAATCACATATTTTTGTGTAAAAAATAGTCTAGAAAACTTTAGAACCTCCTTACAAAATACTCCCCTCTCTATAGTCTCCTGTAGAGATTGGTATTATAATCTCAGATTACTATTAAAGTAAAAAATAAAACTAAATAGTAAATTATATAATTAAAATGTATTAAAGAAATTGGCCCTTAATAGGTTATTATCTATATTTTGGTTGAAAATAATTACAATGACATAATTAATAATATCTCATTCGAATTATAAATACTATTAAAAATTAATATAAAAATAATACTCTATTAAAATTAAAAGTTACAACTTCCTATTCAAGATAAATATAATTTAAGAGAATAAAATAAAATTAGAGGTATCCTAATTAACATAAAATGATATTTAAATGAAGAGCACCTTTTTAGATGAAATATATTAATATAGTGAGATATAGCTTAAACTCAAAAAATAATTTGTTCGTATAAGATGGTATATACTAAATTAAGGTATTCACCACTTAATACTATCTTAAGATAAAATGATAACATAACAATATTAAGATATCTTTACTAAAAATTTGGGGGATGGTGCCGAAGAAGGCTGGTGGCACATGTGAATACAAATATCAATATTTATATTATTTAATATCCTTATTTTATTAGTTAGTAATTTAAAATTAATATAGATATAATTATTTAATTTTAATCAAAAGAGTATTTTATATCTAATAATTGTAATATAAATTTTTAGCAATTAATCTGATTTTAAAATGAGATCAATTACCTGATTTGTGAAGAATTAATAGGGGACTATAGAACTATGATTTTTCTTGTATTAATTATGTATAAGAAGTCAAGTAATATCCAAAAGAAAAAAAAAGATCTAATATTTAATGGAGATTTCTTTGTAAAAAATTAGATATTATTTTCTTTATATAATTAAAGCATCTAAGATTGAGAGCTTAAATGACTACACAGATTTTTATACTTTAAGTTCTTGATTTTAAATTTTAGATTTTATGGTTAGCTCGCCAAATGAATAAAGAAATTTGATAATATAAGATAATCTTTTTTTTTGAATTTTTGATATTCCCGGGCCCAAATGAAAATATGTAGACATCAAGTAATATAAATAATATGCTAAGGGCATAGTTCTTTTGCACATAATATTTCTGCAATATCTTCATATATATACTATAGCTAATTATTATTCACAGATATAATATGGGTCGCAGAGGAAAGGTTGTTTTTGCAAGAATTGCTGATGAGAAAAAGAGAAAAGAAAGCTTGAGAAAAAGAAAGGCAGGGCTATTGAAGAAGATGAGCGAGCTTACCATTTTATGCGGTATGGAGGCTGCAGTTGTGGTGTGTAACCGTGAGGATAATGAGCCAACCGTCTGGCCGTCAAAAGAAGAAGCAAAAGCTACAATAAACAAATTTCTCGATAGATCAGAAGTGGAAAGAAAATCACGTTCACACAATACCAAGAGCCTCTTTGCCCAGAAATGTAAGAGATTGAAGAACAAAGCTGAAGGCCTTAAAGAGAGGAATGACAGAAGAATTTTACAAGCTCAGATAACATCAATCTATGATGGGAAAATAAGGATTGAGGATCTTGATGCAGAACAGCGGAAAAAGTTGAGTGATTTTGCTGACAAAAGGAAAGAGGAACTTCAGAAGCACGTTAAGAGGCTTAAACGGAAGGAGCAACAAGGCGCTAATCAGGCCCAGGCTGGTTCTTCATTCCTTCAGATGCCACGAGAAGCAGCAAGTGGGCGAAATGGAGATGGTCTGGCTGTTAGAAGAGAGTCTGCACCGGCCCGTTTCCAACTGACGAATGACAGAGGTATGACACAATTAGCCCCTTCTCATTCTTTACGTCCGCAAACACCTCATCAGTTTGGTATGACCCGTTATAAAGTAGTAGCACCCGTTATTGGTGATAGAAATTTTCCATCACCTGCAGAAGGGCATCGACTAGAGATGAATCTTGGAGCTATGAAACAAACAGCTACTATTCCCCTGGCGCTGCAAACACCTAATCCACATGTCATGGTGCCTAATTATTTAACAGGAGACAGACTTAACAGGAGTGGAGTGTATGGACAGACAAATATTGGTGGTGTGATGCAACACAATCTGTCTTCTTCTTCATTTATGCTACCAACTGCTCCGTTTGCTAACCCAATTCAAGTTCCAAATCCAGATCAGGCACCTCCTATGGTCTCAGAGTGGCCATCAGTATACCAACCCGCAACTGGCATAAACATAAATAATCTTACTGGTGGCGAAATTGTTTCATCACCTGCAGCGACGCCCCAAGGCCAATTGATGAATGATCAAGGTATGACAGAATTAGATCAAATTCCTCTTTCTTTATCTCAACCAACACCTGATTTGAATGTGATGTCACATGATACTTCAGCAGGAAACGGACTCAACATGACTGAGACATTTTATGGTGGTGTGATGCAACACAATCTACCATCTCCTTCATTTATGCGACCAGCTGCTCCAGTTGCTTACCCAATTCAAGCTCAGTATCCAGATCAGGCACCTCCCCTCGTCCCGCAATGGCCATCAGTACACCAACCTGCAAGTGGCCTTAACATAAATGATCTTGCTGATGGCTTGATTAATGGAAGCGGTCTGAATTCCACCAATGATGGGTTCAATAATGCAAGTACAAGAACATTGACGGGAGATGGCCATTTTAATGAAATAATTCAGCTTGCATCTCCTCCAAGTTTGCCTTTGGAACTCCCTCGCCGGTTAGGTCTGCCGACAGTTCCTCCGGTACAGCATGATGCAAGTGGTAGAGATATGCCTAGTAATGAGAATAGTGGGAATACAACTGGATCTAGAGAATCTGGAACTGCATTTCTGGACGAAAGTAGATTTGATGCTGAATATTGGAATGCTATTGAGTTTCCAGAACATGCAATCTCATGCCTTAATCTGAGCAATATTAGTAATGGTACCAATAATGAAATGTAAGAAGGAAGATCTTGATGCTGCATTGGCGGATAAGAGATACTGATGTAGAACCTAGACTCCATGTTCAAATGTCGCCTCCTAAATTTACTTTGTTGATGTTGGTCTTTGCGTATGTATTTAACTAGATAGATTATTGTTTAATTTTCATTTTTATTATATTCTAAGAACGACGACACAATGATTCATGTAACCTTCAACTTAAAAGCATATGAATGGAAACATTATTTTCTTTTGGAGTTTTATTATCAATGTCTAGCAAATAAGTGTTAAAATATAAACTTAATTTCAAAACCCATAGAAAACACGCAAGTTAATACAAAAAGTATGGGAGTCCACAATTTCAAAACACACCATCTACTAAAACTACAAGAAAAATGTTCATTTTTGATCGATAAAATTGGTCACTTAAGATCAATTTTGGTCGAAAAACCGACCATTAACACATCATAGTCCCTGCCGACGCTTGGATGCCAAGAGGTAAAAGGGGGAAGTGATCGATTTTTCGAAAAAGTGACTGTTAACACATCGTAGTCCATGTTGAAACTTGGATACCAAGAGATAAAAGTGGGACCACTGTGTGGTGTCATGGAGATATAAAAGTGTCCAAATTTTTGTTGGGTGTTGGGACGTGGCACTGAGTCATGTGTGCCACATAGCTGCCACATGATTATATTTTAATATAAAAAGAAGATATTGGTAACACGAACGTTTGAGTGTTGGAAAATGCTTTTGATAGTGGGACATGAGGCTTTATCTTCTCCTTTCACTTATCATTATTCTTGTAATTTTCTTGATTGTGTTTGGGGTCTTTTAAAGGCCATGAAAATCGTTATGGGAAATAAATTATGAAAATCTCGGGGTAAGTAAGAGCATTCGACTCAAATATGCAATATCAGAATTAGTTCATATATTGTTAAGCTGTTATACAAAGATACTATTTGCATTATGAAGAAAGTCTTGATCATAAATATGGTTCCAAATGGAGATACATTGTCTGCCCTACTTGCATGCCCCCTAAACCGACTCTTTTTCTGGGATGAGCAATTAATATGGTATAGAAGGTGATTCTGATACATGTTTTTAGATAGAAAGAACTAAACAAGAAGGATGATTTCAAGGACAGCTTCCACAAGGCCTCATAGTGAACATGGCTCATCGGTATGGAAATGTATAAAAAAATTCACGGTTTTTGATACCATACATTTATAGCATCACTTGGACAACAGAAGCACAGACACACCAAAAAGGATACTGGTCTGACACGAAGACTCTACACTGACACACGTGTCCCACACGCCATTTGGTGTGTGGACAAAAAAACGGCAAGGGCACTTTTTCGACACGAGGCACAAGCGACCTGACATGGCCCGAGACTCCGCCCACGTAAAAAATGCCCAGTACCAATTGATTTAACCCCAATTGTTCGATATTCTCGTAACTTATTTTCCCGTCTCTGTTTTCATCGCGAGTGGAAGATATATTACGATTTCAAATCTCTTATTTCTTTACGAACCGGAAATGGAAACTTGTCTTTTTATACGAGATGCACATTCTTTCATTTATGAAAACGTTGAATAAATTTTATTTTAGTTCATCATCTATCGCGATTGAAAATTCTATTATTTTATTTTTATACTTTTATGTTTTTTTCCATGCCCCATATGCAGAACTCTTTACTAACTGGCGAAGTCCCGATCTCCATACCCGTATCCCGTGTCGCCAAATCCGTGTCCTTGCTTCCAAAATTCATATATATTTCACGAGAATAAATTTATCATCACTTATCTTGATAACACGAAAAGATTTCAAGAGTATTGGACTTTCACCTCGATATCTGATGGTGCAATCAACTACAATATCGAAATTATCGTTCTCCTGCAGTCCTTGCCAGCGCCCCCAAGACAAGTCACGCCCAATATTTAATTTTCCAGCATAAAATTATGGGTTTTTACATTAGAGTCCTTATGGTATAACCAGCTTATAGAAAATAATTACTAATTGCATACATGCGGTTCTATATATCTTGTACATAATTTTCATTTCCTTTTTTAGACCTATCATGCTTATCCATAATGATCCATTATATAACAGTTTGTTCCGAAAACTATAATCATTATCCTTCTCTATCTATCATGAGTTGTGTCTAGCCCCTTTTCGAATGATCTCAATAGTTTGTCGCTACTCATTATGCCAATCAGTTCTAGGTAACTTTCAATCTAATTTTTCATTCCAAAGTATTGGAGATCCTTGTCCACACAAAGTTTCCTACTGGGCATTGACATTTAATGTCATAGGAAATCTCAAGCATTGGCAACTAATTATATCAACTTCTTTTGAAATTAAATGATTAATCTCGTAATAACTCATATATAGTATGAATTGTCTTGTACAAAACTTGTCACTTTGCGGGTGATAGTTGTATTCAGACTTACTCCAGTTGCAAGATCATATTGAAAACTTCTCAAACAACGGTACTTTATTTCTAACCGTAACTTCTTTCAAATACAAATTTACTTGTTCCTCATTTAAATGCTTCTAATTTCCTGGAAGAAATTGTACTAATGATAACTCATAATTCCTACGGTCCACGATAAATTCATTTATAAAATCTATTAGGATATTCTCTAATTTTTACTCGAAATTTAATGGTTGTAGTAATACATTCGGTCTTTAGTGTTCATCTTCAATTCACTAACCCGTGAAATGTTTAGTTTTCCAACTCAAAATTTCTCTTTTTATATTAGGTTACGAATAGTCTCTTTAATATGATGCTCTATATTAGTACTTCTCATATGAATAAATTATCGTGAATGGTATGTTTCACTCACAATTATTCATTTAATCTTGCATCATCTAAAGTACAAATTTGGAAAAAAATCTTTAAATTCGTTTATCGTCCTTCTTACTCAAGAGCACTCTTCTTATAAATTCAGTCCCCTTTTTTAATTGCTTTTCATTGGTTAACTTATGTTCTCGGTCACTTAGACTACACAACTATTTCAAATCATTTTCCAATTGCGTGAACTCAACTATTGACTCTAGTTAATAACTTCATAGTTCCTTTGGTCACCTTCGTCAAAGAGCCTAAAATTCCAGCCTCTTATTATAGCTTACAGTATACAAAACAATATTACTTCTTTTGTAAGAAACTGAACATCAAAAGGTAAATATCTCAATCATACTCTTTCAATAGTCTCGAAGTATAAGAAACTCATTTTTCCTATTGTGTCTATACACATTTTAGTCCTTTATGTTGTTTATCGCTAAATATTACCAAAATTCATATATCCTAAAGTAGTTTTAACACTTTTACTGATATAAACCTCTTCTTTAATTTCTCTCAACTATCTCGTCTTTGTTACTGGTATCACAATCTTGGAAACATATCTTAAACAACCTTTTCTAGTATGAAAGTCTAAGAACACTCCCAGCTACATCATCATTTTAATGCTTTTTAAATATAACACTGCTTCAATGTTATCAAGGCGTATAAACACTTATATACTACTAACCATAAATCCTAAAATTATTTAAGAATCTTTCATTGAACCACATATTCTTGAGAATTTTTCTTAACACTTATATTACCTTTGAAGTTGGTGTGATCTCTTAAATCTTATGTAAATGATAATATCATTTTGTCTTCGCAAATCTTAATTACAATGTCTCTAACTATTTTCTCAGGCCTAATTTATAAATTTCAAGAAAAACTTAATGTATCATTGAGCCAAAAGGCATCACTACAAAATTGTGAGGTCCAAGTAAATTGTAATGAGTGATATTCGAGTCTCAAGTGAATCTTAAAAGATTAGGAAGTGTCCTACTTAAGTAACCAATCTTAGGTAAAAGATACTAATTCTTAATTATCCTTTTATTAAATTCCAATAATCTTTATAAAGGTGCATAGTTTCATCTCCTTTCTTTACAAGAAACTCATATATTGTCCATTATTACACATGAATCTATGATTCTTTTATCAAGTAACTCTTCTCATCATACGATTAGTTATTTCATTATAATTCAACTAGCATAATAACCTGTGCGAGGCACATGCTATTTTCTAGATTTTTTTTTGTATACCATATAGTTATATTAGTAAAATTCTTGATCGTTTTGTTATTGATAAATATTGTATAACGTCTAAAACATATCTAATACAAGTTGAGTATGTATCAGTCTGTATAATTTTCATGTAAAACATTAATAACACTCATAACGTTTTTAATATATCTCATTAATCATAATACATATTTTCTTGTTTGTGTCGTTTAATTTGTATTTACTAAATGAATATAAGCACGGTACTCATGTACTTGTAAAATGAAAAGATTGAAGTTAATACATCAAATATTGTCAATATGTTTATAAAAAGAAACTAAAAATTAACATATATGTATATTGCATAGTCGAGTAAATTTTTTAGTTTTGGTCAAATAAACCCGGAGTAATGCGATATTTTATAATGCATAATCAAAATGATCAAGACCTGCAATCGTAATATTGAACAAAGTAAAATTTATATTACAATTAATATAAGTTTATTTTTTAAGAAAAATATTCTTTTTTTAATTGAACGTTTATGTTGATTTAATATCATTACTAATGTCTTAATTCATTAACTAAAGTTGACCCCGACCGTGTACTTAGCTTTTAATCCTCTCGATTATAAAAAGTTAATTTTATAAGATGTCAGATAATTGTCAATTCATAAATTAAAATTAACATAATCTATTTAGTATTTAACACATTGAAAAAAATTTAAATTTAATTAATCATTCCTATTTTCAGAACATAAAAGACTTTTGTTATTTTGTTTTAGTATATATATCAATAACTCTGAAATACACGATTAAAATTGAATTTTTTAATATAGGTAAAGCTAAAGTCACATATGTGTGCATGTATGTAAATTATTATTTATTATATTTTCGAGAAAATTATGTTGGTCTCCTTTATTTATATGCTAGATATCTTGGTCGTGTATATATCTAATTGTTATTCAGTAAATTACTCAAAAAATATGTATTTATGATTATTCAAAAATTATAATTATCTAATAAATAAATTACAATTATTTTTATATCGTTGTCGTAGTAGCACTCACAATCAAACAATATCTATTTTTACTCAATATAACATCAGTCATGGATGTCACAGATGTCACATAAAAATAATTCATATATCGTAAAGACTAACTACTAATATTCAAAAGATTTTTTCTTCAAGAATCAGAAGGTAAATTTGTACTAATATCATCATTCAAATCATTTTGAATTTTTTTTCATTTATGATTCTAATATTTCTTTTTATAGTAACTTGATAACATTGTATATTAGTTTTCTAAAATTAAATATTTTCAGTTTGATGATTTTTTTACTATTAGTTGAACTTGTTGATCATTTCAAAATATCTACTATTATCAATTTTTTTTTATTTAGATAACATAACATGGATTAAATCAAATAGTACAATACATTAGAGTTTTAACCTTTTTTCAAATAATTTAAAATAGCTGTACAATATTTTCCAACACTAATTTTTTTTTTGTAAATTTATTATTGCTAATTTTAAATATGTTTTTTTAAAAAATATTGAATTCTATAATTTTTCAAGTTTCTTATACATATATGCATATGATTACTTATAATAACCATATCAAACTGAATAATATAAAATTTAGGATTTGTCCCACAAATATTTGAATATAAATATATCATTAATTAAATAATAAAATAAATAAACTATTTTTTTATGAAAAAGCATCAAATGTCTTTCTATTTTTCAAATAACATGTTAATCAAAATTATTAATTTTACTTTATAGTTGTAGTTTATTTTTTTCTAAAGAGAATGAAAAAATAGACCTTTAGGAGAACATTCACCATCATTGAATAATATTAATAAATAAATCGATTTAGTATATTTTCATATTTTTAACGGAACTTGTGACATCTCATGTCAAATTTTGAATATATTTAAATATTGGGTCAAGTTCGAGATGTAATAATGTAAAATCAGATAGTTAGTAATTTTGATACATAATATCAATTGACTTAATCGTATAAAGAACTCAAAAATATTAATTTTTATTAATATCAGATATTATAAAATTTATCGTTATTGGTAAGATATTCTCGTCGAGTTCGTAATTTAAATATATTAAACCTTGATAGTGATGATGTATTCAAAATTTCGAGTATTTTTTTCAAAATGGGTAAAATTATGATTTTGAAGTTAGTAATATTTTCTATATATAATAAGAGACCATGGTGATAATTTCTTGAGATTAAAAAGTCTCATTGAAATGACTAATTTACCCCTGTACTTTAAATTTATATAAAAAGTTGTTGGGAATAAATGAACACGAGTTGTTACATTCACAAGCACATCACCTTGCCGCTGCACCACACAATTACTTAGGTTTTTCATCATACACATAATATTTGAGTGTCATAAATAGCGACAATTTATAAACATGATTAATAAAATATTTGGTAATATTTCGAGTATTTTTTGAAAAATGGGTCAAGTTCTAATTTTGAATTCGAAATAAATCGAAATACGCTAATTATAAATGATCTAAATATGTAGTACACGTATATATTATTTATATAAGTGTATCTATTTTCAACATATAAAAAATATTTATATGTAGAATTTATTTTTATTAAAAATATATATTAAAAATATATGAGACATATTTTTCAAATTAAAAATTGTGTAATAAATGAGGGAATGATTCGTTTATATACTATACTTAACTTTATATCTCAAATTCAATTGTTCAAAACTAACTCTACAAATATTTTAGTAATTGTGTTTATAAATTGTCGCTATTTACAACACTCACATATTATGTGTATGATGAAAAACTTCAGTAACAGTGTGGTGCGGTAGTAAGATGATGTGCTCGTGAATGTAACGATTCGGATTCAATTCCTCCCAAAGGTTACATTCACAAGTTCATTTGAATATCTTTGAGGTCTTCATAGGTATTTACAAGTAGATCATTTAGTTAAATTTCGAGTATTTTTTGAAAAATGGGTCAAATTCTAATTTTGAATTTGAAATAAATCGAAATACGCTAATTATAAATTATAAATTATCTAAATATGTAGTACACGTATATATTATTTATATAATTGTATCTATTTTCAACAGATAAAAAATAATTATATGTAGAATTTATTTTTTATTAAAAATATATGAGACTTATTTCTCAAATTAAAAATTGTTTAATAAATAAAGGAATGATTCGTTTATATACTATACTTAAGTTTATATCTCAAATTCAATTGTTCAAAACTAACTCTACAAATATTTTAGTAATCATGTTTATAAAATGTCGCTATTTTGACGACACTCATATTATATGTATGATGAAAAACTTCAGTAACAGTGTGGTGCAGTGGTAAGATGATGTGCTTGCGAATGTAACGACTTGGGTTCAATTCCTCCCAACAACTTTTTTTATATAAATTTAAAGTATAGGGGTAAAATAAAGTATAGGGGTAAATTAGTTATTTCAAAATGATTTTTTAATCTCATGAAATTATCACCATATTCTCTTATTATATATAAAAGAGATTCATTTTGCTTGATATTTTGAATTAAATTATAGTACACACTAACAAATCTTTTACAACTCTGCTTTTTCTATGGGGTGAAAATCGCGGTAATTCCTTAAGGAGCATATTTAAACTCATTAAATAAAAATTCCTTGGATCATATGGGTTAAGATAACTTCAGTTAAAATAACATTTTGATCCTATATAGTATATCTCACTATCATATTAAAAGGGCGTGCATTTATCTTATTTCTTGAGGATGCGTTCTTCGACAAAATCTTCATTCCCTCATTTAGAATAATGTATTTTTCAAGTTGAACAACAATTCTTATTCATGTTTTTATCATATGGTTTTGGCTGCCATCGTGTATTCGTCTCACATACAGCTGATATGGTCGACATTAAATCCAGATGACTTCTTATAGGTAACTAGACTTTAAGTTTCTCCTTACAAATGTCATAAATTATAGTTTGTCCTCATTTAGATTATTGATCAATTATTTAGGTATAGATCTTAGTTGATCCTTCTACCTTCTCATTATCTATCAACATGGTCATCTCTGACTTGGTTAAACTATTTGTGTACTTCAGGTTTGGTCCTCGTCAAACTCTCATTTCTATCGAGTCCAACAACTTCTTGCTCATATTTTTAATTTTACTTATTAACCTAAAAATATTCTTTAACTTACTTTTCTTTCCAACTGAATCCTTGACCGAAATATGATTCTTTCCACTTGCCTCTAATATTGCTCTCAAAACCAAAGATGGGTAGTTAATATCTGCAAAAATATTAAAACCCTTGTAAAGTATTTGACCTTATTTCTATTGGTATCGTAATGATGAAGCAATTCTGAAAAGTTCAATCCTTTTAGTTTCGTTACAAACTCCTTTTGATAACATTGCCTTTTTTCATTATCTAAGTAGTAGTGATTGTATTCTCATTTCAGTCAGCACAAATAGAAAAATAATTTTCATTCATCTGAAATCTCTAGTCCTTTAAAATCTAAAATATTTTTTTAATTTAAGGGCAATATTCCAAATCATGTTTTACAGGTATCAGAGGTATTAATTCCCAAAGGATACAATCAAGTGATATATTTTTTTATAGGACTCCTGAATTTGGTTTCGGTTCGAGATCTTATTTTTTATTTTGGTTTCTGATCCAAAATATCTTCACCTTGATTTTGGTCAGGTTTAGTTTGGGTGGTCATTCGAATATATCACTTCGATAATATCTCTCTAAAATATTTATAATAACTTTTTAGGACATGAGGATCAAATAGGTGGGGTAAATATAACTAAGTAAAACAATTATCGTATTTCGAATTAAAAAATGTTTAAACATTGTTTCTCACGGTGTAAGTGTGAGAAGTGTCGCAACCAAGTTATGTAGAGGATATAATTAGGTGTGTGAACATGTATAAGCTATAGTGTTTCCTCAACAGGTTTGATAGGTCTATCTCCATATGCTTTTATATTCGTATCTTCTTATCTTAAATTTCAATATTAAAATCTTAACGTTGTACTTTCTTCTCAACTGATAGCATGTAGATAGCCACCAACCAAATAGGTAATAATCCATCCATAACATAGCTAATGTTTTGCATAGGGTGGAAAGAATCCAATTTGTAGAATCCTTTCTTTTGAACTCCAAAAGGTATAAAATCTGATTAAATATGTTAAACATCAAATCTTAATTTTTTTTTTAAAAACTAAGTTACCCTTTAACCGTTATAGTTTAATCGAAAGATCAGTTATATATTATATCATTTCCTGATGGGAAACAATCACTTTCCAATAATCAGTAATATATGTTACATACATCCAACTTCACTTCATTTCTTACTTTAAAAGAACTCACTTCAATCATTCCTCTATTTCCATACTAAATTCTTAGAATCTCAATACCAAGTATAAGATACTAAGAATAAGCTCTAAAGATACGAATGGTGAGCTAGTGTTATGATGTATTTTAACTAATGATTAGTGCGCAAAATTGATTTCTTGAGCTTCTCATTCAATAGGAAAGTTTCAACACACCATAATTTTATCACTTCAACCTTTTACATTAAATACTAATCTAAAAAAGGAAAAACTGAGTGATCAATATGATCAGTGAACATCTGGTACATAATCGTTAGGACAATCATCAAAGTACATAAATTGGCCAGCCTTTATTACCCTAATGACACGTAAAAGACCAATTGGTGGCGTCCCATCAGAGCTCTGTGCTCTGTCACACAGGCAAATAATCTTTATCCCCTATATGTATTGGTTTGTTCATCTTAGTTATAATAAAGTATGTTTAAGGTGAAAAAGGATATTAGAAAGGATCATAATTCCAAAAGTTCGTATAGTGGGTTACCCCCTAATCAATGTGGTTACCTTTAAACGAACAAGGAAAATCTCTATGCAATTTATAAGAACCATCACAATAGTCATGAATGAGGTTACTAATATAACGATTTCTAATATAAAACTACTTATATGCTCGCAATTCTTCGCAACATGTAAGGAAAGAAAATATCTAAAACAAAATGTACGATTTCAAGAAAAGCTTATGGATGAAATCATATACGCCGATATCACGTTCCAGAAATTCTTTTAATCGTTTCGCCTTGATTGTGAACCACATTATTTTAGCTTCCTTTCTATCCATCTATGATCACGCACCTCATGTTGATCTGACTCTTAATCAGAAGAAATTTATAGCGTGGTGCAAGCTCGATATAGTCACTAGCTAGCTACTAACCATATAACAAGGATCATCTAAAGTTAAGGGACAACTCACACATAGTCTCTGGTTAGCTACCTAGACAGACGTCACTTATAATAGCTATATATATTGCATTATATTTCTAGGGATTCATGTCCTAAGAATATAATTATAGCTTTGATAACACCTCTTCAACGTCCCCAAACTGGCCATTTTCATAGATTCGGGTCATCACATCATTCAGTGCATCAAAGACATGTCTTATCATTATAACTCAGATACATTACAAATATACTTAAAAATCTTATTACAACTCCCCCACGGATCTAGGGATACACATATGGTCACTTTACCCCTCTCTAAACCTTATTACAAATCTTCATATTTATAATTCTTATACCAATTATTTAACAAGAGTGTAAAGTAGTTTTAGCGAGTCCTCTTCTCTTGCAGCTTGGCGAGTTCATCATTTTCAAGTGTAACGGCTAAAAAGTGTAAAAGAGGGAGACTAAGCACTTAAAAAAGTCTAGAAAACTTTAAAACCTCCTTATAAACTACTCCCCTCTCTATAGTCTCCTGTAGAGATTGGTATTATAATCTAGAGATTACTATTAAAGTAAAAAATAAAAGTAAATAGTAAATTATATAATTAAAGTATATTAAAGAAATGGGCACTTAATGGGTTATTATCTATATTTTGGTTGAAAATAATTACAAGGACATAATTAATAATATCTCACTCGAATTATAAATACTGTTGAACATTAATATAAAAATAATAATCTATCCATAATTTAAATTAAAAGTTACAACTTCCTATTCAAGATAAATATAATTTAAGAGAATAAAATAAAATTAGAGGCATCCTAATTAACATAAAATGATATTTAAATGAAGAGCACCTTTTTAGATGAAATATATTAATATAGTGAGATACAGAGTTAAACTAGAAAAATAAATTTTTGGGATAAGATGGTATATACTAAATTATGGTATTCACCACTAAAAATAACAAGATTAAGATTAAGATATCCTAAGATAAAATGATAAAATAACAAGATTAAGATATCTTTACTAAAAATTTGGGGGTTAATACAAATATCAATATTTATATTATTTAATATCCTTATTTTATTAGTTAGTAATTTAAAATTAATATAGATATAATTATTTAATTTTAATCAAAAGAGTATTTTATATCTAATAATTAGCCACAAATTTGTTATTATAACAACACAATAATGAATTAAAATTACAATTAAAAGAACTCATAAATGATCCCATTAATTATGAGTTTGATAAAAATAATTCCATTATATGAAAAGATATTATTAGGCTTAAACTTAAAATTTTTACCCCTTGATTAACTCCACTCCAAAGATTATTAATCCACTTTTGATTTCTATTACTACCCAAAATCAATAATCCTATTCTGAATTTTGTTGTTGTTTTGTGAGAATGAATTTGTAGTCTTCACAATAATTCTAAAACCAATTCAATCAATCAAAGTATTAGGGAAGAAGTGTTTAGCCCCTTAACCAATATAGATGTAAATAAGTCTAGAAAACTCCAGAACCTCCCCACAAAATACTCCCCTCTTTATACTGTCTTCTAAAGATTACTATTATACTCAAGAGATTACTATTAAAGTCAAAATAAAACTAAATAGTAAATTATATAATTAAAGTTCATTAAAGAAATGGGCCCTTAATGGGCTATTATCTATATTTTGGTTCAAAATAATTACAAGGCCATAATTAATTATAACTCATTCGAATTGTAAATACTATTGAACATTAATATAAAAATAATAGTTTATCCAGAATTTAAATTAAAAGTTACAACTTTCTATTCAATATAAATATAATTTAAGATAATAAAATAAAATTAGAGGCATCGTAATTAACTTAAATGATATTTAAACAAAGAGCACCTTTTTAGATAAAATATATTAATGTAGTGAGATATATAGTTAAAATCGAGAAATAATTTAGTGGTATAAGACCGTAGGTACTATATAAAAGTATTCACCAGTTAATACCATCTCAAAATAAAAAGATTAAGATATTCTCAATAAAATTTTGGCGGTTTTTACACCTCCCTTATGAACACTCGTCATGAACAAAGAGCGATATTTGATCCAAATTTCGCTTTACAGCTTTCGAAAAGATTCTTCCATCTTATGACTCCTTCAAAACCATTTTCATATTTCTACTTCTCAGAACCTTTATATTTTAATCCACTATTTTCACATATATATTTTCATAAATTATGTAATACTATATATCTTTAACGGTTGAATGTCAATATCATGATTATGCGCATAGTATCAACTTCTAAAACATAATGAATATATTGGAGTCCTTATGGTATAACTAACTTATAGAAAATAATTACTAATTTCTTACTCAAGCGTCTCAAGTGGTTCTATATATCTTGTACCTAATTTTCATTTCCTTTTGTTAGACCTATCATACTTATCCATAATGATACGTTATATAACAGTTTGTTTTCAATAGTATAATCTTTATCCCTCTCTATCTACCTTAAGTTGTGTCTAGCCCCTTTTCGAATGATCTCAATAGTTTGTCTCTATTCATTATGCTGATCAATTCTAGGTAACTTTCACTCTAATTTTTCATTCCAAAGTATTGTATATCGTTGTCCATAAAAAATTTCCTACTAGGCCTTGACATTTATTTTCATAGGTAATCTCACGCAATGGTAAATAATTATCTCAACTTCTTTTGAAATCAAATGATTAATCTCGTAATAACTCGTATATAATATGAATGTCTTGTACAAAACCATCACTTTGCGGGTAATAGTTGTATTCAGACGTACTCTAGTTCCAAGATAATATTGAAATCTTCTCAAACAACGGTATTTTATTTATAACCGTAAATTCTTTCAAATACAAATTCACTTCTTCCTTATTTGAATGCTTCTAATTTCCTGGAAGAAATTGTACTAAAAATAACTCATATCGCATCATGATTACTACGATCCGCGGTAAATTCATTTATAAAATCTATTACGATATGCTCTATTTTTTATTTGGAACTTCAATGGTTATAGTAATATATTCGGTCTTTAGTGTTCATCTTCAATTCACTAACCCGTGAAATGTTTAGTTTTCCAACTCAAAAATTCTATTTTTAAATTAGGTCTCGAATAGTCTCTTTAATATCCTAGTCTATATTGGTACTTCTCGTATGAATAGAATATCGTGAATTGTATATTTCACTCACAATTATTCATTTAATCTTGCATAATCTAGAGTAAAAATTTGGAAACAATTCTTTAAATTCATTTATCATCCTTCTTACTCAAGAGCACTCTTCTTATCAGGACTGTCTTCTTATCAGTTCAGTCCGCTTTTTTAATTACTTTTCATCGGTCGACTTATTTTCTCGGTCACTTGGACTACACAACTATTTAAATTATTTTCCAATTACGTGAACTCAACTCTTGACTCTAGTTAATAACTTCATAATTCCTTTGGTCACCTTCGTCAAAGAGCCTAAAATCTCCGGCCTTTTTTTATAACTTACAGTATACAAAACAATATTACCTATTTTGTAAGAAACTCAACATCAAAAGTTCAATATCTCAGTTATACTCTTTCAATAGTCTCGAAGTATAAGAAACTCATTTTTCCTATTGTGTCGATACACATCTTAGTCCTTTATGTAGTTCATTGAAATATTACCAAAATTCATATATCCTAAAGTAGTTTTAACACTTTTACTAATAAAAACCTCTTCTTTAATTTCACTCAACTATCTCGTCTTTGTTACTGGTTCACAATCTTGGAAACATATCTTAAGCAACCTTTTCAAGTATCCTGAAAGTCTAAGAACACTCCAAGCTACATCATCATTTTAACGCTTTTCAAATATAACAGTGCTTCAATGTTATCAAGGTCTATAAACACTCCTATACTAATAAGCATAAATCCTAAAATAATTTAAGAATCTTTTATTGAATTAATCACATTTTCTTAAGAATTTTCCTTAACATCAGTGCGTAGTATTTTCACTATATTACCTTTAAAGTTGGTATGTTCTCTTAAATCTTATGTACATGATAATATCATTATGTCATCATAAATCCTAATTACAACGTCTCTTAAAGTTGGTATGATCCTATCTCCCCTTATTTATTTATTCTGTGTGCGGAAGGATTGCCAGCCATGATTAAGAAGTATGAGATGAGGAAACAAATCCAAGGAATAAAAATTTGCACGGGGATCTGAGCATAACCCACATGCTCTTTGCCGACGATTGTTATCTTTATTGCAGAGCAGATCAGCAAGGTGCAGGTAGAATGATGGATCTTCTGCAGAAATTCGAAGCTGCTTCAGGATAGAAGATTAATCAAGAAAAATTATTTGTATTCTTTAGAACTAATGTTATTGAATATAATAAAGATAGGATATGCCAATTAATGCAAATTGTGGAGGCAAGAGATAATACCATGTATCTCAGGTTGCCTAATATGCTGGGTAGAAACAAAAACTCATTGTTGAATTTTCTTAAAAGCAAAGTTGAAGCTCGGATTCAATGTTGGGATGGTAGTGTTATTACTCAAGGTGGAAAAGAGGTCCTAATCAAATCAGTAGCGCAAACCCTGCCCAGCTATGCAATGTCTGTTTTTTTGTTACCCATGGAAGTCTCGAAAGATATCGAGAGGCAACTTATTAAAAACCGGTGGTGCTCGAATACCAAGAAAAATCGATCAATTCACTGGATGGGATGGGAGATATTGAGTAACCACAAATCAATAGGGCGTATGGGATTCCAATATCTCAGAGATTTTAATTAAGTACTTCTTGGAAAATAGGGTTGGCGATTTATGATACGCACAAGGGCTTAGTAAGGAGATTTATAAGACCTATTATTTTCCTACCAGGAGCTTCTTGGAGTCAACAAGGGGTAAAAACTCAAGCTATATCTGGAGAAGTATTTGGGAGTCAAGGTATGTTCTTAGAGCTGGCTTGAGGTGGGTGATTGGTTCTGAAAATGATATCAGTATTTTAGGACAACCTTGGGTAGGTGATGATGTCAATCCGTATGTCTTAACGGAGCCAATGCATCTGACAAACTACCCGGTATCGAATCTGTTTGAATGTAATAAAAGGGAGTGGGATGTGGAGGTAGTAAAAGACATGTTTGATAGTCGGGACCAGGGTAGTATCCTCAACACAAAAATTGGCGGAGCTGATATTCATGATCATTTATACTTGTGTAAGGAGAATTTGGGAATATATTCTGTAAGGAGTGCGTACAGGTTACTGCAATTTCAGAAAGGTTTGTGGAATGTTTAAGATAATAATAGTCTATGGAGAAAGATTTGGTAAGTAAAAGCTCCAATGAAGGTTCTGAATTTTATATGGAGAGCAGTCTCAAATGTCTTGCCTACTAGAAGTTTTCTAGTGACTAAATGTGTTCCAGTTTAGAACGTGTATCCATTCATGATCATAAGACAGCGGAGAAGAACCCAGAGCTTTAGTAATCACATCAGCAGGTTGCTCAATAGAAGGTACATGCTAAGTGGTAACTAGATCTTGCTGCAATTTTTGACAAACCAAGTGACAATAAATGTCAATATCCTTGGTACGTTCATGAAAAATAGGGTTCGAAGCAATGTGCAATGCATACTTTTTGTCACATAATAGAGTAATGGGGGTTAGATGAGACACAGACATTTCAGTAAGGAGGGAGATAAGCCAGGTAAATTCGTAAAAAGTATCTTCCAAGGCACGATACTCTTCCTCGGCCGAAGATTGAGAAACAACATGTTGTTTCTTACATTTCCAAGAGACTAAAGAATCCCCTAGTAGCACACAATAACCTGTAAGGGACAATCGAGTATTAGGGCCACTAGCCCAGTCAGCATCACAATAGGACGTGATGGACAAATAAGGATGGAGGAGAACAACAGTCCCTGACCATAAGTGCCCTGAAGATACTTCACAACTTTGAGAGCAGCATGCCAATGAGCCTCCCTGGGTGCATTCATGAATTGAGCTAAGACATGCAGTGGATAAGATAAGTCGAGACGAGTAATAGTAAGATATATAAGACGACCCACAAGCTGATGATAAGGAGAGACATCAAGTAAAAAAGAGGTCGTGTCATCTGCCAACAATATGTGATATTGTTCCATTGGAATACATGTAGCCTACATCCCAAACACCCATGTATCTTTAAGAATATCAACAGTGTACTTGTGTTGCGTCACAAAAATCCCGTTAGAGGAATGAGATAATTCATGGCCCAAGAAATAAGTAAGAGGACCCAAGTCCTTGATCTTGAAGTCGTGACCCAACAACTGAACTATCTCATCAAGTAAATCTGAAATATTACCAGTTAAGAGCATGTCATCGACATAGATGAGCAGAAATGCAATAGTGTTACCTCGAGAAAAATGAAACAAACTCGAATCCCTAATAATCTGCACAAACCCAAACTTCAATAATGCTGAAGAGAGGGCAAGAAACCACTGACGTGGAGCTTGCTTGAATCCATAGATGGATTTGAGCAATCGACTAACCAACCGTTGTCCTGTAAACTGAGATTGAGTAGCAGCAGGTGGAGAATATCCAGGTGGTAACGCTATGTACACCTCTTCACCCAACACACCATATAAAAAGGCATTGGTGACGTCAAGCTGTTTGAGAGACCGGTTACTTTTAGCTGCCAGGGTAAGTAAAATACGAAGAGTGGACATTTTAGCAACAAGTGCAAATGTTTCAAAATAGTCCAATATTTCAAAATAGTTCAATAATTCCCTTTAAGTGAAGCCTTTGGCAACCAAGCGAGCCTTGTAGCGATCCACCTCACCAGTAGGTAAATTTTATACCTTAAACAACCATTTGCACCCCAAAATCTTTTTACCGGGAGGTAGGGGCTGCAACTGCCATGTATAATTGGCCTCAAGAGCTGCTAACTCTACATTCATTGCTTCACACTAATTAGAGTGTTTCACTGCTTGCTTATAAGTTGTAGGTGCACTTATACTTGTCGTACTAGCTACAAAGTGAGTAGGAATAAAATCCAGTGAAAAACCAGACAAGTAATTTGTGAGTGAAACACATGAAGTTGATGATGTTGACTTAAGTTGAATCTTATCAACCTAATTAGTAGGTAAGCTAGTAAATTCAGCGAACTTGGCTGGTAATTGACGAGCTCTTTGAGGTCTGTCAACAACTCTAGGTTGATTATTAATCACATGTGAGGTACCATCATCTGAAGTTAGAACTTGAACTGTTGGAACAGCTGGAACCTGAGCTGTCGTAGTTGGATAAGTGGGTACATTGTCAGCAATAAGGATTGTAGTATCTACAGTGTCTGCACGAGGCACACTATACAAAGGATTACACTCTTTATAGCTCTGAGTGTAAGGAAATAACTGAGACAAAGTTGGAGTATTCATTTTTTTAAATGGAAAGATTAACTCATAGAAAACAACATCCCGTGACACAAATGTTTGTTTGGTTTGTAAATCTAGGATTCGATATCCTTTCTTGGAAAAAGGATAACCAACAAACACTCCTTTCACTGCACGAGGAGCCAACTTGTCAGTAGGATGAGGTACCACAGTAGCAAAACTGAGACACCCAAACACTCTTAGATCATGAAAGTTTGGCGGAGTACCAAACAGTATTTCATAAGGCGTGAGACCATTTAATTGAGCGGAATGAGTTCTATTAAGAATATATGTAGCAGATAACAAGCAATCACCCCAAAAACTTAGAGGAATAGACGAATGAAACCGTAATGCTCTAGCAATATTAAGGAGAGTATAGTGCTTTCGTTCTGACTAAACCATTCTGTTAAGGCGTGTAAACACATGTCATTTGTTGGACAACTCCCTTGCTAGCAAACTAATCTGCCAATTCTTTATTTACGAAATCCAAACCATTGTCTGAACGAATGATCTTAATCGAAGTAGAAAACTAATTTTCAATATAAGCCATAAAAGCTTTGACAGTGAATACAACATGTGATTTAGAAGATAACAGATAGACCCAAGTTGCCTTAGACTTGTCATCAATAATGGTAAAAAACATAGTACAATTGTTGTAAGTTATGTGATGATATGTTCCCCAAAGGTCAATATGAACAAGCTTAAAAATAGATTGATATACAGTAATACTGGTGGGAAACCTGTTTCAAGTTTGCTTTACCAATATACAACTGTCACACTAGGAAGACTTTTGTGAAACACGTCAAAAGGAAGTAACTGTAGGACAGGAGATGGTACATGCCCTAAACGATGATGCCACAAGACTGCTTTACTCACACTGGAAGCACAAGCATTAACCACAAAAGTAGCTTGCACCTGAGCCTGATGCTCAATAAGCTGGGCTTGACTAAGTAAATATAGACCATTGAATTCTTTATCAATCACGGGAGCCCTCTTCCAAGTGGGACCCTGAATAAAGCAGAGTTGAGAAGTAAAGGTAGCACCACATTGAGTATCACTAAGTAGTTTAAATACATATAGAAGATTATATGTAAAGGCAGACACATATAACACATTATGAAGAATAACATCAAAACTAATGACCACTTCCAACTAAGATAATTGAAGCAGTATTCCCATTAGGAAGATGAAGTGTAGACTGAACTGATCTAGCATCATGTAAAAGATTTGCAAAGGGTGTTATGTGATCTGTATCACATGTATCAACAATACATTGATCTGACTTGAAGGACAATGAGGAATCCACATTGTTAACATAGTGGAAAACAATACCTGCAAATTGTGAACTGTTCATAGAAGGAAACCAGGTGTTGACTTGAGACTCTGTATCAGATGTTGACAGAGATTTTTGTAAGTACATGAGCAGTTGTTTGCATTGGGTATTTGTTAAAGCCAAATTATCAGAAAAATTGGACACTGCAGGCTGTTCTTGAGTTACTGTCTGCAAAACCTTTGTATTTGAAACCAGTGCCACAAAAATGGCTTTGTTGTTGCTATTATTAGACACAAATCATGGTTTAGGTTTAGGTTTTCCAAAAAATCGGTGCCAAGAGGGATAACCATGTAGGAAATAATATTTTTTTCTGTATGGCCTGGCATATGGCAAAACTCACAAAGCACTTGATCTTTATTCTCCTGAACATTTCGTCGAACACCTTTACCAGCCTAATAATGAGTGCCAGTAGTTTCAACAGATATTACAACTGATTCAGGTACAACTGAAAAAGACAGAGCAACAGATCTCTGATTTTCTTCTTGAAGTAAAAGAGAGTAACATTGACTTAATATGAAGGCAAATGCTTCATCATCAAAATATGGCCTCGAATTCCAGTAAACTGCTCAGTTAAGCCCATCAAGAACTGTGAGATCTTAACATCTTGCTCATAAGCATCTAGATTAGCATTAACCGCACACTTAAAAAGTGTTCAGGTACAACGCAGCTTAGTAACCATACATTCAAGTTCATCATTAACAACTCTAAACTTAGCAAAGTAACCAGCAATTGACAAATTTCCTTGTGTAACATGCGATATCTCAGATCGAAGTTGAAAAAGCTTAGGAACGTTACTTTGAGCATAGCGAGTTGCAAGATCAATCCAAATATCCATTGTAGATTTCATGTAAACAACACTATTACGTATTCCGACAGAAATTGAGTTAAGGAGCCAAGATGTTCCCATATTGTTACGCGAATCCAGTGCATAAATAACGGAGAAGTAGAAACAGGCTTGATACAAGTTCCATCAACAAAATCAAACTTCAATTAAGAAGATAACGCTATCTCCATCGATCTGCACCACTGATTATAATTGCTCTTACTCAAAATGACAGGAGTAAGTTGCATACCAGGACTATCAGATGAATGAAGATAAAATGAATGATTAACATTAACAATTGATGATCATGATATAGATGTTGATCCAATAGTAGCAGATGCATAAGATGCAGAGGTTGTCGTCATTGTAGAAGATGAATGATAAATTCAACAGAGAATGTATGTAACGATAAGAAACAATCGGAGATGTGAAAATGACCAAACAAAATAAATTTGAGCTGTATCAGATGAGAAATTGAGTGAAGATATGCTAAATTCATCACAGATTCATCATGCAAATGATGAAAGCATATAAAAAATGGAGCATAAAGCTCTGATACCATGATAGAAATGAACATGAAGAAGATTGTATATTACAAATAGAGAATGTTTATAAAGAATCAACTTGCAGAACTAACAGAGTTTGTTACATCTCAGTGAATTGATTCACCTTTCCTCTACTAATAAATACTGACTATATATTGCTCTAACAATCCCAACTATCTTTGATGATAAGGCTTGTTGAGCTGTCACTATTTACTAAACAGTATGAGTAGCTGTGATAACACCTTTATTAGTAATATTGTCCAATGCCTGTTAGCTCATCAATGTTGGGGGTTTGTGTTGATAGGCATTCAGATCATAGATACATACATTTTTTCGGACTGGTTAGAGTAGGTGTTCCAACAAATTTCTCAATCTCGCAAAATAGAGGTTTTGACTTTGAGTTGGGCAATTTGAAAAGTTAGAAACGATTTAGTTTGGAAGCAAAAGCATACGCAAGTTAACGGTATTGTCGCACCAGCAATGCAGTACTTTGGAAGCTGGAGAAATGCCCAAGTTTGTTCAGTAATAGCTAGATTTCCTTGTCTTAACCTAGGGGATGGAGCTGTTTCTTGGGTTAAGCCGCAGGAGAAGACACTCAAGGTCACGGTGAATGTTGCAACATTCTTTTAGAATAATACTTTTGGTATTGGTATAGTAGCTCAGAATAATGATGGTGGTTTGGTTTCGGCTAGGTCTGATTGTTTTCATAATGCATCAAGTCGAGAAATGGCCGAGGCTGTGACAATGAAGGAAGCTCTCTCTTTGATAAAAAGGGAGAAATAGAATATGGTAACAATTGAGTCTGATTGTTTAGCAGTTGTTCAAGTAATCAGAAGCAAGGCACCTATGATCTCCCCTTTAGGGATAATTATTCAGGATTGCCCAACAATAATCCGAGATTTAAACAAAATTCAGTTGTTATTTATTAAAGGGTCTGCTAATAGGGCTATCCATCTCTTAGCTAGGAGAGATTTATTTACAGAGTGATTCATTAGCAGGAGAACTGAATTGGGTCCCCGTAACGGGACAACTGGTTTTATGGTTCCTGTAATAAGAACGAAAGATTTGGAAATGAAAATAGCATGCTAAAGTTTAACTCTGATACTTATGCACAACACACGATTGTTGATTTTGTTTTATAGAGCATGCTAGTTTTGATATCCAGTTTACACATATTTTGCTTATTTTCTAACGAGTTATAAATTCTGTTCCTATGACTGCTTTACTTTAAATTGTTTATTTGTTATTCATATAGTGGTACTGCCGAGCAATTGATTGCTCACCCTTGCAGAATGTTTTGTATATATGTATTGCAGATGCCTAGGAGACTCTTCCGTCGTAGTTATGGCAGGGTTCCATCAGAATTCAGCAAATTCTGGCTCAAAACTGCCCTAACTACGACGGAAGAGTCTCCTAGGCATCTGCAATACATATATATAAAATATTCTGCAAGGGTGAGCAATCTATTGCTCAGCAGTACCACTATATGAATAACAAATAAATAATTTAAAGTAAATCAGTCATAGGAACAGAATTTATAACTCGTTAGAAAATAAGCAAAACATGTGTAAACTGGATATCAAAACTAGCATGCTCTATAAAACAAAATCAACAATCGTGTGTTGTGCATAAGTACCAGAGTTAAAGTTTAGCATGCTATTTTCATTTCCAAATCTTTCGTTCTTATTACAGGAACCATAAAACCATTTGTCCCGTTATGAGGACCCAATTCAGTTCTTATTAAAGAGTCTTATTCAATTACAGAGTAATTTATTAGCACGAGAGATGTTCCTGCTAATTTTAATTCTATTTTGTTAGCTGATTTAGTTGGGTAATAAAATCACATTTTTTGTGTAAAAAAAAATCTAGAAAACTTTAGAACCTCCTTACAAAATACTCCCCTCTCTATAGTTTCCGGTAGAGATTGGTATTATAATCTCGAGATTACTATTAAAGTAAAAAACAAAACTAAATAGTGTATTAAAGAAATGGGCCCTTAATGGGTTATTATCTATATTTTGGTTGAAAATAATTACAATGACATAATTAATAATATCTCATTCGAAATATAAATACTATTGAAAATTAATATAAAAATAATACTCTATCAGAATTAAAATTAAAAGTTACAACTTTCTATTCAAGATAAATATAATTTAAGAGAATAAAATAAAATTAGAGGTATCCTAATTAACATAAAATGATATTTAAATGAAGAACACCTTTTTAGATGAAATATATTAATATAGTGAGATATACAGTTAAACTCAAAAAATAATTTGTTAGCATAAGATGGTATATACTAAATTAAGTTAATCACCACTTAATACTATCTTAAGATAAAATGATAACATAACAAGATTAAGATATCTTTACTAAAAATTTAGGGGTTGGTGCCGAAGAAGGCTCGTGGCGCATGTGAATACAAATATCAATATTTATATTATTTAATATCCTTATTTTATTAGTTAGTAATTTAAACTTAATATAGATATAATTATTTAATTTTATTGAGAAGAGTATTTTATATCTAATAATTGTAATATAAATTTGTAGCAATTAATCTGATTTTAAAATGAGATCAATTACCTGATTTGTGAAGAATTAATAGGGGACTATAGAACTATGATTTTTCTTGTATTAATTATGTATAAGAAGTCAAGTAATATCAAAAAGAAAAAAAAAGATCTAATATTTAATGGAGATTTCTTTGTAAAAAATCAGATATTATTTTCTTTATATAATTAAAGCATCTAAGATTCACAGCTTAAATGACTACACAAATTTTTATAATTTAAGTTATTGATTTTAAATTTTAGATTTTATGGTTAGCTGGCCAAATGAATAAAGAAATTTGATAATATAAGATAATCTTTTTTTTTTGAATTTTTGAGATTCGCGGGCCCAAATGAAAATATGCAGACTTCAACTAATATAAATAAGATGCTAGGGGTAGTTCTTTTGCACATAATATTTCTGCAATATCTTCATATATACTATAGCTTATTATTATTCACAGAGATAATATGGGACGCAGAGGAAAGGTTGTTTTTGCAAGAATTGCTGATGAGAAAAAGAGAAAAGAAAGCTTGAGAAAAAGAAAGTCAGGGCTATTGAAGAAGATGAGCGAGCTTACCATTTTATGCCGTATGGAGGCTGCAGTTGTGGTGTCTGACCGTGAGGATAATGAGCCAACGGTCTGGCCGTCAAAAGAAGAAGCAAAAGCTACAATAAACAAATTTCTGGATAGATCAGAAGTGGAAAGAAAATAACGTTCACACAATACCAAGAGCCTCTCACTACAAGGAAAACAAGTGTTTCAACCCGTTATCTGATACCTTAAAATTTCGTTGTCTATTGAGCCTCCGTCTCTTACATGGATCAAACAACGAGAAAAAACAGTTGTGTGAGTCATCTCACACAATGATCAGCCATCAACCCCCGTTGTATTACAACCAGGAAAAACAACCTATTTCCATACATTCTGTTGTAAGAAGAATAATTAGACATGTGTTAATAAAACATTGTGTATATGGTCACTAACAGTTTAAGAATAGAACATAACACACAACCCTTATTCTGATATATATATTGTCCTTTACGTTAACAAATAATACAAACGATAACCACCGTTGTATTACAATCAGAACAAACAACGGCGAGCACATAAGAAAATGTTGTTGGAATGTGGGTATATACAACGATTTACTTGAAATAGACAGTTGTTAGGTTTGTAGTTATTCAAGTGTTTCTGATAAAAAATGTATTGTGTGAGTATTCAGAATACAATAGTTTAGTTTTACAAATCTGTTGAGTGTAGCATATTGGTACAAGCTTTTTCGGCTATTAAGGCATTGTGGAAAACATATGTTACAACGTTTAGGTAAACTTAATGTTGTGTGTATTTTCTTTGAACAAAGCTTTATTCATTTGTAACATTTGTGGAAATAGCTACAGACAACAGTTTTCTTCTATTAATATATCTTATTTGTTGACATTAAACAATGGTTTGGTAAGTTAAAATCATTGTTTTATTTTTTACACAAAATGGTTTGAAAATAATTATACACTTGTAAAATATACATCTCTTTGACAATAATTTACTAAATATTTCATACAAATATATGAAATATTTTATATAAAAATATGTACAGAACTATATAGAGTTTACAGTGATTTTCTTAAATAAAAGAATACATTTTTCTGTAAATAATTTCCTCCCATCTACAAAGTCCCATTGCGGCAAGAATGTTTGTGCTTGAGCTATTTCATTTAGTAGGTCTTGAGCATAATATCAAATTATTAGGAGATCTTTTGTCCTGGTGTTCCATGTAGAACTAGCAGAAAGTTTTCTGATTTCACATCCCTATGCACAATCTACACAAATAGCAGCTTACCTTAGTATATTAAATGTGATCAATAACTTTATCTAGGGAAGTTATATACAACTTCATATGTTGGGCTGAATCAGTAATAAAAAAAACACGAAGACACACCTAAGTCTCTTTCAAAATGGAAATGCAATTATACATACATCAAAACTGCTTATTGCAGAATAAATGATCCATGAGATTAGGTAGAAGTCATACATTATTTCTTTGATACACTTCACAATTGGAGACTTTCTATGTGGTTTTAGATTGAACAATATTTCTGCTGCTGCAACCACATGGACAGTGGAACCTTCAAAAAGAAAGTATCATCAGTCTCTAATAATTTAGAAGAAGGGCAGCGGCAATATGATGCAAAAAGTAACAAATCGACCTTTGTTTCGCACAAGAAAATCCTCAATCAATTTGATTAACGATTTTTCACGTAGAGTACTGCAGAAAAATAGTACAATTATTTAGTATAGAACTTATGAAACAAAGCATATAATAATAGTGTATCAATATAAGGGGGTAAAATAGAAAAGGACCTTATTGGAGATGCCAATGCAGTACGGACATATTCTTCTAAAACCAAGCTATCCAATCTGCCAAGAAACCATACCTATCAAAAAGTATATTATTTTTAATATCAAAAGCAAAAGATAAGATAAGATAATATGACTCTACAAAAGCTATTAGATTAAAAATCACTAGGATGTTAAATTGTTGGCCTAAGTACAAGATAACTCACATTAAGGAATGGAAAACTCAGCCACCTTTGCCTGGGAATTATCCCATTTTCTAGCCGTTGTATCCACCAAGTTTTTAGTATTCGAGTCTCTATTAACAGTTTTTTCTTACATCTTCTTTTCTGAGAGAGGCATCTTAACCGTCATAGACATTAGTGCTTCATCGTCTAATTTGGTAGAAGAATCATACAACTTCATATATAACCTGTCCGAGAAGAACATAAAAGCTAATAGATAAAAACAACAGATGCTTGTAATATATTTTCATATGAAAGAAATGAAAAATTATTATTTCATAGTAAAATTCATTGTAATACTAAAAATTGAGCAACCTGTGTATTCATACACTAACAACTGAAAGAAATGGTTGAAAGGCTTTCATAGCCCAGCAAGTGTATATACCATAAAAGAACATTACACAACCATGGTGGCGTCATTGCTTGCTTGCTCTGTATTTGTGATTATTTGGACACTTGACAATTTGTAAGTAGCATAGGACAGTTGCCCAGTTTGTAAGTAGGCATAAATTTGTTGAATTTGTTTATAAACTACATTACCAAGAACATCCTCACCAACTACACAGGTGCACAAATGCTTTATAAAGGAGACTTTTACTTGTTCATTCAACATGATTGATTGAAAAGAAAAATAAAGACAATTGACTAAATACTGCTAAACAATATAAGAAAATCACCTAATGATTCCAGTAGCTGATTTATGAAAATATGAGCATGGATCTAGTGGCTCTTGACATCTCAATGATTCAACAAATGTATGAAGAGTCAGTTTCCCTAACTGCTAGAGCCGCTTGACTTGTGTTTTTGTTCCAATTTTCAAGTCTAACTAGAGATGACTCGACTAAGAAATAGCCAGAGGTTATACAAACACATAAACGTAACTAACAACAAAATTTCAGATCCCATGAGAGAAAGGTAAAGGGAATACACAATTACAAAAAATAAAATGAAACATACAAACATATAAATCAATTTACACAGAAAGGTAATGGATATTAAATTTTTTCACATCAATATTATTTTTTTCATACGATTTGATTGTCGAAATAATATTTTATAAAATTCTGGAAAGAATTCCGTTTAAGAAAATAATATTTTTACTGGATTTTTATTAAAAAATTGTAGAAGTTAAATTTTTATTTTTTAATTATTCATGAACATCACTAATATAAGTAAGCATTGGCATTATAGACTTACATAATCTAAAGAATTATTTTATAGATGTATATTTGTTATTTTTCACGTTAGATCACCTAAACCCTAATTTTAATTTTAATTTTTGGAAAGATAAACCATTGTCTACTGAACCAACTTTTAAATATTTAAAATTCTAATTTTCTTGTTAATTTTACTCTTACCGGATTTTCCTTATAATGTCATGCAAAAAAAGTTTAATTTTTTTATAATTTTTTCACATGACTAAAATCTATATAATTTAATATCCGTACAGTTGAATCATCTAAAAAATAAATTTTTAAAATAATATTTTGTAATTCGGGAATGAATCTCGTTTAAGGTGGTAGTACAAGTGTTTTATTTTAAAAATACTTGTATAAGGTAGATTAATACAACGTGCTTTTTCGAAAAACACTTGTTTGAATTGAACAATTAACAATGTAAATTTGAAGTGTAATTATTAGGTATATTTGTAGGTTAGCACACATATGATACGCCGAATAATATTATAATGAGTTATATCTGAAAAGTAGCACTATTAACATTCGTATATAATGTCAACTAAATCCGGATATCGTTACTATGACTTATATCTGTAAGTTAATATATAGATTATGTGCTGCTTTATGTTGTTATGAGTAATATTCGTAAGTTAACGCCATTAACATCTGTAGGAAGTCTACAAAACCAACAAATAGATATTACCAGTTATATTTTTAACTTAATCTACACGTTATGTCCTCATCAATGTGATAATCTAGTTGACGCTATTAATATTCGCGTAACGTCTAATCCGAATAGGTAAAAGAATTAAAAAAAATCTATGAAAAAGATGATTTCAAATCTTAATAAACACAAATTAATTTGGTGTAAGTTATTGGTTACTCGTATAAATTAATAAATGGTGGCATATAAATATTCCGAAAAAAAATTAAAAACTAGTAAAAGTATAGACAACGGTTTTTTCCAAAATCATGTTGTGGTAAGTTACTTTACATAAGTGTTTTCTAGGAAATACCGTTGTTGGAATTATACAACGGTTTTTTCTTTAAAATTGTTGTAGTATTATAAATTTTACAATAGATTATAAATATCGATAACGGTTGTCTGAATATTACAAGTGTTTTATTTTAAAAATACTTGTATAAGGTAGATTAATACAACGTACTTTTTCGAAAAACACTTGTTTGAATTGAACAATTAACAATGTAAATTTGAAGTGTAATTATTAGGTATATTTGTAGGTTAGCACACATATGATACGCCGAATAATATTATAACGAGTTATATCTGAAAAGTAGCACTATTAACATTCGTATATAATGTCAACTAAATCCGGATATCGTTACTATGACTTATATCTGTAAGTTAATATATAGATTATGTGCTGCTTTATGTTGTTATGAGTAATATTCATAAGTTAACGCCATTAACGTCTGTAGGAAGACTACAAAACCAACAAATAGATATTACGAGTTATATTTTTAACTTAATCTACACGTTATGTCCTCATCAATGTGATAATCTAGTTGACGCTATTAATATTCGCGTAACGTCTAATCCGAATAGGTAAAAGAATTCAAAAAATCTATGAAAAAGATGATTTCAAATCTTAATAAACACAAATTAATTTGGTGTAAGTTATTGGTTACTCGTATAAATTAATAAACGGTGGCATATAATTATTCCGAAAAAAAATTAAAAACTAGTAAAAGTATAGACAACGGTTTTTTCTAAAATCATGTTGTGGTAAGTTACTTTACATAAGTGTTTTTTAGGAAATACCATTTTCGAAATTCTACAACGGTTTTTTCTTTAAGATTGTTGTAGTATTATAAATTTTACAACAGATTATAAATATCTATAACGGTTGTCTGAATGTTACAAGTGTTTTATTTTAAAAATACTTGTATAAGGTAGATTAATACAATGTGTTTTTTTGAAAAACACTTGTTTGAATTGAACAATTAACAATGTAAATTTGAAGTGTAATTATTAGGTATATTTGTAGGTTAGCACACATATGATACGCCGAATAATATTATAACAAGTTATATCTGAAAAGTAGCACTATTAACATTCGTAGATAATGTCAACTAAATCCTAATATCGTTATTATGACTTATATCTGTAAGTTAGTATATAGATTATGTGATGCTTTATGTTATTACGAGTAATATTCGTAAGTTAACGCTATTAACGTCCGTACGAAGTCCACAAAACCAATAAATAGATATTATAAGTTACATTTTTAACTTAATCTACACGTTATGTCCTCATCAATGTGATTATCTGTTGACGCTATTAATATTCGTGTAACGTCTAATACTAATAGGTAAAAGAAGTCAAAATTCTTTGAAAAAGGTGATTTCAAATCTTAATAAACACAAATTAAGTTGGTGTAAGTTATTGGTTACTCGTATAAATTAATAAACGGTGGCATATAATTATTCCGAAAAAAAATTAAAAACTAGTAAAAGTATAGACAACGGTTTTTTCTAAAATCATGTTATGGTAAGTTACTTTACATAAGTGTTTTTTAGGAAATACCGTTGTTGGAATTCTACAACGGTTTTTTCTTTAAGATTGTTGTAGTATTATAAATTTTACAACAGATTATAAATATCGATAACGGTTGTCTGACTGTTACAAGTGTTTTATTTTAAAAATACTTGTATAAGGTAGATTAATATAACGTGCTTTTTCGAAAAACACTTGTTTGAATTGAACAATTAACAATGTAAATTTGAAGTGTAATTATTAGGTATATTTGTAGGTTAGCACACATATGATACGCCGAATAATATTATAACGAGTTATATATGAAAAGTAGCACTATTAACATTCCTATATAATGTCAACTAAATCCTAATATCGTTATTATAACTTATATCTATAAGTTAGTATATAAATTATGTGTTGTTTTATGTTATTATGAGTAATATTCGTAAGTTAACGCTATTAACGTTCGTACAAAGTATGCAAAACCAACAAATAGATATTATGAGTTACATTCTTAATCTACACGTTATGTCCTCATCAGTGTGATTATCTGTTGACGCTATTAATAATCGTGTAACGTCTAATAGTAATAGGTAAATGAATTCAAAAATCTATGAAAAAGATGATTTTAAATCTTAATAAACATAAATTAATTTGGTGTAAGGTATTGGTTACTCGTATAAATTAATTAACGGTGGCATATAATTATTCCAAAAAAATAAAAACTAGTAAAAGTATAGACAACGGTTTTTTCTAAAATCATGTTGTGGTAAGTTACTTTACATAAGCGTTTTTTAGGAAATACCGTTGTTGGAATTCTACAACGATTTTTTCTTTAAGATTGTTGCAGTATTATAAATTTTACAACAGATGATAAATATCGATAACGGTTGTCTGACTGTTACAAGTGTTTTATTTTAAAAAAACTTGTATAAGATAGATTAATACAACGTGTTTTGTCGAAAAACACTTCTTTAAATTGAACAATTAACAATGTAAATTTGAAGTACTTGTGATTATATTTTTTGTTAATTATAAAGTAGATAATTAAACTATTTTGAAATATAAAATTTAAATATTTAATCTGGATGAAAGTGGATTTAATTAGAATTTGTAGTTTTAAAAAAATATAAAATTAATTGTTTGGAATTGTTTTTTAAATTGTTTAATATTTTTATTGTAATAAATCAGACAACGGTTTATTTGAACATTTTGTTGTGCAACATGTTTTTAAATTTGGTAAGAAAGACAGCTGTTTTAAGAATTAGACCATTGTCCGCAAACACCTCATCAGTTTGGTATGACCCGTTATAAAGTGGTAGCACCCGTTATTGGTGGTAGAAATTTTCCATCACCTGCAGAAGGGCATCGACTTGAGATGAATCTTGGAGCTATGAAACAAACAGCTACTATTCCCCTGGCGCTGCAAACACCTAATCCACTTGTCATGGTGCCTAATTATTTAACAGGAGACAGACTTAACAGGAGCGGAGGGTATGGACAGACAAATATTGGTGCTGTGATGCAACATAATCTGTTTTCTTCTTCATTTATGCTACCAACTGCTCCGTTTGCTAACCCAATTCAAGTTCCAAATCCAGATCAGGCACCTCCTATGGTCTCACAGTGGCCATCAGTATACCAACCCGCAAGTGGCATAAACATAAATAATCTTACTGGTGGCGAAATTCTTTCATCACCTGCAGCGACGCCCCAAGGCCAATTGATTAATGATCAAGGTATGACAGAATTAGATCAAATTCCTCTTTCTTTATCTCAACCAACACCTGATTTGATTGTGATGTCACATGATACTTCAGCAGGAAACGGACTCAACATGACTGAGACATTTTATGGTGGTGTGATGCAACACAATCTACCATCTCCTTCATTTATGCGACCAGCTGCTCCAGTTGCTTACCCAATTCAAGCTCAGTATCCAGATCAGGCACCTCCCCTCGTCCCGCAATGGCCATCAGTACACCAACCTGCAAGTGGCCTTAACATAAATGATCTTGCTGATGGCTTGATTAATGGAAGCGGTCTGAATTCCACCAATGATGGGTTCAATAATGCAAGTACAAGAACATTGACGGGAGATGGCCATTTTAATGAAATAATTCAGCTTGCATCTCCTCCAAGTTTGCCTTTGGAACTCCCTCGCCGGTTAGGTCTGCCGACAGTTCCTCCGGTACAGCATGATGCAAGTGGTAGAGATATGCCTGGTAAAGAGAATAGTGGGAATACAACTGGATCTAGAGAATCTGGAACTGCATTTCTGGACGAAAGTAGATTTGATGCTGAATATTGGAATGCAATTGAGTTTCCAGAACATGCAATCTAATGCCTTAATCTGAGCAATATTAGTAATGGTACGAATAATGAAATGTAAGAAGTAAGATCTTGATGCTGCATTGGTGGATAAGACATACTGATGAAGAACCTATACTCCAGGAAATGTCAGCCTCCTAAATTTACTTTGTTGATGTTGGTCTTTGCGTATGTATTTAACTAGATAGATTATTGTTTAATTTTCATTTTTATTATATTCTAAGAATGACGACACAATGATTCATGTAACCTTCAACTTAAAAGCATATGAATGGAAACATTATTTTCTTTTGGATTTTTATTACCAATGTCTAGCAAATAAGTGTTAAAGTATAAACTTAATTTCAAAACCCATAGAAAACACGCAAGTTGATACAAAAAGTATGGGAGTCCACAATTTCAAAACACACCATCTACTAAAACTACAAGAAAAATGTTCATTTTTGATCGATAAAATTGGTCACTTAAGATCAATTTTGGTCGAAAAACCGACCATTAACACATCCTAGTCCCTGCTGACGCTTGGATTCCAAGAGGTAAAAGGGGGAAGTGATCCATTTTTCGAAAAAGTGATTGTTAACACATCCTAGTCCATGTTGAAACTTGGATACCAAAAGATAAAAGTGGGACCACTGTGTGGTGTTATGGAGATATAAAAGTGATCAAATTTTTGTTGGGTGTTGTGACGTGGCACTGAGTCATGTGTGCCACATAGCTGCCACATGATTATATTTTAATATAAAAAGAAGATATTGGTAACACGAACGTTTGAGTGTTGGAAAATGCTTTTGTTAGTGGGACATGAGGCTTTATCTTCTCCTTTCACTTATCATTATTCTTGTAATTTTCTTGATTGTGTTTGGGGCTTTTAAAGGCCATGAAAATCGTTATGGGAAATAAATTATAAAAATCTCGGGGTAAGTAAGAGCATTCGACTGAAATATGCAATATCAGAATTAGTTCATATATTGTTAAGCTGTTAATACAAAGATACTATTTGCATTATGAAGAAAGTCTTGATCATAAATATGGTTCCAAATGGAGATACATTGTTTGTCCTACTTGCATGCCCCCTAAACCGACTTTTTTTCGGGGATGAGCAATTAATATGGTATAGAAGGTGATTCTAATACATGTTTTTAGATAGAAAGAACTAAACAAGAAGGATGATTTCAAGGACAGCTTCCACAAGGCCTCATAGTGAACATGGCTCATCGGCATGGAAATGTATAAAAAAAATTCACGGTTTTTGATACCATACATTTATAGCATCACTTGGACAAGGGAAGCACAGACGCACCAAAAAGGATACCGGTCTGACACCAAGACTCTACAGTGACACACGTGTCCTACACGCCATGTGGTGTGTCGACAAAAAAATGACAAGTGCACTTTTTCGACACGAGGCACAAGCGACCTGACATGGCCCAAGACTCCGCCCACGTAAAAAATGCCCAGTACCAATTGATTTAACCCCAATTGTTCGATATTCTGATAACTTAGTTTCCCATCTCTGTTTTCATCGCGAGTGGAAGATATATTACGATTTCAAATCTCTTATTTCTTTATGTACCAGAAATGGAAACTTGTCTTTTTATACGAGATGCACATTCTTTCATTTATGAAAACGTTGAATAAATTTTATTTTAGTTCATCATCTATCGAGATTGAAAATTCTATTATTTTATTTTTATACTTTTATGTTTTTTTCCATGCCCCAAATGCAGAACTCTTTACTAACTGGCGAATTCCCGATCTCCATACCCGTATCCCGTGTCGCCAAATCCGTGTCTGTGGTTCCAAAATTCATATATATATATCACGAGAAAAAAATTATCATCACTTATCTTGATAACACGAAAAGATTTCAAGAGTATTGGACTTTCACCTCGATATCCGATGGTGCAATCAACTACAATATCGAAATTATCGTTCTCCTGCAATCCTTGCCGGCGCCCCCAAGACAAGTCACGCCCAATATTTAATTTTCCAGCATAAAATTATGGGTTTTTACATTAGAGTCCTTATGATATAACCAGTTTATAGAAAATAATTACTAATTGCATACTCAAGCATCTCAAGTGGTTCTATATATCTTGTACATAATTTTCATTTCCTTTTTTAGACCTATCATACTTATCCATAATGATCCGTTATATAACAGTTTGTTCCCAAAAGTATAATCATTATCCTTCTCTATCTATCATGAGTTGTGTCTAGCCCCTTTTCGAATGATCTCAATAGTTTGTCGCTACTCATTATGCCAATCAATTCTAGGTAACTTTCAATCTAATTTTTCATTCCAAAGTATTGGAGATCTTTGTCCACACAAAGTTTCCTACTGGGCATTGACATTTAATGTCATAGGAAATCTCAGGCATTGGAAAATAATCATATCAACTTCTTTTGAAAGTAAATGATTAATCTCGTAATAACTCATATATAGTATGAATTGTCTTGTACAAAACTTGTCACTTTGCGGGTGATAGTTGTATTCAGACTTACTCCAGTTGCAAGATCATATTGAAAACTTCTCAAACAAAGGTACTTTATTTCTAACCGTAACTTCTTTCAAATACAAATTTACTTGTTCCTCATTTGAATACTTCTAATTTCCTGGAAGAAATTGTACTAATGATAACTCATAATTCCTACGGTCCACGATAAATTCATTTATAAAATCTATTAGGATATTCTCTAATTTTTACTCGAAATTTAATGGTTATAGTAATACATTCGGTCTTTAGTGTTCATCTTCAATTCACTAACCCCTGAAATGTTTAGTTTTCCAACTCAAAATTTCTCTTTTTATATTAGGTTACAAATAGTCTCTTTAATATGATGCTCTATATTGGTACTTCTCATATGAATAAATTATCGCGAATGGTATGTTTCACTCACAATTATTCATTTAATCTTGCATCAACTAAAGTACAAATTTGGAAAAAATTCTTTAAATTCGTTTATTGTCCTTCTTACTCAGGAGCACTCTTCTTATCAATTCAGTCCCCTTTTTTAATTACTTTTCATTGGTTGACTTATGTTCTCGGTCACTAAGACTACACAACTATTTGAAATCATTTTCCAATTGCGTGAACTCAACTATTGACTCTAGTTAATAACTTTATAATTCCTTTGGTCACCTTCGTCAAAGAGCCTAAAATTCCAGCCTCTTATTATAGCTTACAGTATACAAAAAATATTACCTCTTTTGTAAGAAACTGAACATCAAAAGTTAAATATCTCAATCATACTCTTTCAATAGTCTCGAAGTATAAGAAACTCATTTTTCCTATTGTGTCTATGCACGTTTTAGTCCTTTATGTAGTTTATTGCTAAATATTACCAAAATTCATATATCCTAAAGTAGTTTTAAAACTTTTACTGATATAAACCTCTTCTTTAATTTTTCTCAACTATCTCGTCTTTGTTACTCGTATCACAATCTTGGAAACATATCTTAAACAACCTTTTCTAGTATGAAAGTCTAAGAACACTCCCGGATACATCATCATTTTAATGCTTTTTAAATATAACACTGCTTCAATGTTATCAAGGCGTATAAACACTTATATGCTACTAACCATAAATCCTAAAATTATTTAAGAATCCTTCATTGAACCACATATTCTTGAGAATTTTTCTTAACACTTATATTACCTTTGAAGTTGGTGTGATCTCTTAAATCTTATGTAATTGATAATATCATTTTGTCATCGCAAATCCTATCCTAATTACAATGTCTCTAACTATTTTCTCAGGACCAATTTATAAATTTCAAGAAAAACTTAATGTATCATTGAGCCAAAAGGCATCACTACAAAATTGTGAGGTCCAAGTAAATTGTAATCACTGATATTCGAGTCTCAAGTGAATCTTAAAAGATTAGGATGTGTCCTACTTAACTAACCAATCTTAGGTAAAAGATACTAATTCGTAATTATCCTTTTATTAAATTCCAATAATCTTTATAAAGGTGCATAGTTTCATCTCCTTTCTTTAGAAGAAACTCATATATCGTCCATTACAACACATGAATCTATGATTATTTTATCAAGTAACTCTTCTCATCATACAATTAGTTATTTCATTATAATTCAACTAGCATAATAACCTGTCCGAGGCGCATGTCATTTTCTAGATTTTTTTTGTATACCATAGTTATATTAGTAAAATTCTTGATCATTTTGTTATTGATAAATATTGTATAACGTCTAAAACATATCAAATACAAGTTGAGTATGTATCGGTCTGTATAATTTTCATGTAAAATATTAATAACACTCATAACATTTTTAATATATCTCATTAATCATAATACATATTTTTTTGCTTGTGTCGTTTAATTTGTATTTACTAAATGAATATAAGCAGGGTACTCATGTACTTGTAAAATGAAAAGATTGAAGTTAATACATCAAATATTGTCAATATGTTTATAAAAAGAAACTAAAAATTAACATATATGTATATTGCATAGTCGAGTAAATTTTTTAGTTTTGGTCAAATAAACCCGAAGTAATGAGATATTTTGTTACTAAAGTCATTACTAATTTACAACTACCTTGCTTAATTTAAAACAATTAGTAATGCATAATCAAAATGATCAAGACCTGCAATCGTAATATTGAACAAAGTAAAATTTATATTACAATTAATATAAGTTTGTTTTTTAAGAAAAATATTCTTTTTTTAATTGAACGTTTATGTTGATTTAATATCATTACTAATGTCTTAATTCATTAACTAAAGTTGACCCCGACCGTGTACTTAGCTTTTAATCCTCTCGATTATAAAAAGTTAATTTTATAAGATGTCAGATAATTGTCAATTCATAAATTAAAATTAACATAATCTATTTAGTATTTAACACATTGAAAAAAATTTAAATTTAATTAATCATTCCTATTTTCAGAACATAAAAGACTTTTGTTATTTTGTTCTACTATATATATCAATAACTCTGAAATACACGATTAAAATTAAATTTTTTAATATAGGTAAACATAAAGTCACATATGTGTGCATATATGTAAATTATTATTTATTATATTTTCGAGTAAATTATGTTGGTCTCGTTTATTTATATGCTAGATATCTTGGTCGTGTATATATCTAATTGTTATTCAGTAACTTCCTCAAAAAATATGTATTTATGATTATTCAAAAATTATAATTATCTAATAAACAAATTACAATTATTTTTATATCGTTGTCGTAGTTGCACTCACAATCAAACAATATCTATTTTTACTCAATATAACATCAGTCATGCATGTGACATAAAAATAATTCATATATCGTAAAGACTAACTACTAATATTCAAAAGATTTTTTCTTCAAGAATCTCAAGATAAATTTGTAGTAGTATAATCATTCAAATCATTTTGAAGTTTTTTCATTTATGATTCTAATATTTCTTTTTATAGTAACTTGCTAACATTGTATATTAGTTTTCTAAAATTAAATATTTTCAGTTTGATGATTTTTTTAACTATTAGTTGAACTTGTTGATCATTTCAAAATATCTACTATTATTAATTTTTTTTATTTAGATAGCATAACATGGATTAAATCAAATAGTACAATACATTAGAGGTTTAACCTTTTTTCAAATAATTTAAAATAGCTGTATAATATTTTCCAGCACTAATTTTTTTTTGTAAATTTATTATTGCTAATTTTAAATATATTTTTTTAAAAAATATTGAATTCTATAATTTTTCAAGTTTCTGATACATATATGCATATGATTACTTATAATAACCATATCAAACTGAATAATATAAAATTTAGGATTTGTCCACAAATATTTGAATATAAATATATCTTTAATTACATAATAAAATAATAAACTATTTTTTTTATGAAAAAGCATCAAATGTCTTTCCATTTTTCAAATAACATATTAATGAAAATTATTAATTTTACTTTATAGGTGTAGTTTATTTTTTTCTAAAGAGAATGAAAAAATAGACCTTTAGGAGAACATTCACCATCATTGAATAATATTAATAAATAAATCGATTTAGTATATTTTCATATTTTTAACGGAACTTGTGACATCTCATGTCAAATTTTAAATATATTTAAATATTGGATCAAGTTCCAGATGTAATAATGTAAAATCAGTCAGTCAGTAATTTTGATACATAATATCAATTGACTTGACCGTATAAAGAACTCAAAAATATTAATTTTTATTAATATCAGATATTATAAAATTTATCGTTATTGATAAGATATTCTCGTCGAGTTCGTAATTTAAATATATTAAACCTTGATAATGATTATGTATTTTCGGCACAGTCATGTAGTCAAATTTCGAGTATTTTTTCAAAATGGGTAAAATTGTGATTTTGAAGTTATTAATATTTTCTATATATAATAAGAGACCATGGTGATAATTTCATGAGATTAAAAAGTCTCATTGAAATGACTAATTTACCCCTGTACTTTAAATTTATATAAAAAGTTGTTGGGAAGAATTGAACCCGAGTCGTTACATTCACAAGCACATCACCTTGCCGCTGCACCACACAATTACTTAGGTTTTCCATCATACACATGATATTTGAGTGTCATAAATAGCGACAATTTATAAACATGATTACTAAAATATTTGGTAATATTTCGAGTATTTTTTGAAAAATGGGTCAAGTTCTAACTTTGAATTCGAAATAAATCAAAATACGCTAATTATAAATGATCTAAATATGTAGTACATGTATATATTATTTATATAAGTGTATCTATTTTTAACATATAAAAAATATTTATATGTAGAATTTATTTTTTATTAAAAATATATGAGACATATTTTTCAAATTAAAAATTGTTTAATAAATGAGGGAATGATTCGTTTATATACTATTCTTAACTTTATATCTCAAATTCAATTGTTCAAAACTAACTCTACAAATATTTTAGTAATCGTGTTTATAAATTGTCGCTATTTAAAACAGTCACATATTATGTGTATGATGAAAAACTTCAGTAACAGTGTGGTGCGGTGGTAAGATGATGTGCTCGTGAATGTAACGATTCGGGTTCAATTCCTCCCAAAGGTTACATTCACAACTTCATTTGAGTATCTTTGAGGTCTTCATAGGTATTTACAGGCAAATCATTTAGTTAAATTTCGAGTATTTTTTGAAAAATGGGTCATATTCTAATTTTGAATTTGAAATAAATCGAAATACGCTAATTATAAATTATAAATTATCTAAATATGTAGTACACGTATATATTATTTATATAATTGTATCTATTTTCAATATATAAAAAATAATTATATGTAAAATTTATTTTTTATTAAAAATATATATTAAAAATATATGAGACATATTTTTCAAATTAAAAATTATTTAATAAATGAGGGAATGATTCGTTTATATATTATACTTAACTTTATATGTCAAATTCAATTGTTCAAAACTAACTTTACAAATATTTTAGTAATCATGTTTATAAAATGTCGCTATTTTGACGACACTCATATTATGTGTATGATGAAAAACTTCAGTAACAGTGTGGTGCAGTGGTAAGATGATGTGCTTGCGAATGTAACGACTTGGGTTCAATTCCTCCCAACAACTTTTTTTATATAAATTTAAAATATAGGGGTAAAATAAAGTATAGGGGTAAATTAGTTATTTCAAAATAATTTTTTAATCTCATGAAATTATCACCATATTCTCTTATTATATATAAAAGAGATTCATTTTGCATGATATTTTGAATTAAATTATAGTACACACTAGCAAATCTTTTACAACTCTACTTTTTCTATGGGGTGAAAATTGCGGTAATTGCTTAGGGAGCATATTTAAACTCATTAAATTGAAATTCCTTGGATCATATAGGTTAAGATAACTTTAGTTAAAATGACATTTTGATCCTATATAGTATATCTCACTATCATATTAAAAGGGCGTGCATTTATCTTATTTCTTGAGGATGTGTTCTTCGACAAAATCTTCATTCCCTCATTTAGAATAATGTATTTTTCAAGTTGAACAACAATTCTTATTCATGTTTTTATCATATGGTTTTGGCTGCCATCGTGTATTCGTCTCACATACAGCTGATATGGTCGACATTGAATCCAGATGACTTCTTATAGGTAACTAGACTTTAAGTTTCTCCTTACAAATGTCATAAATTATAGTTTGTCCTCATTTAGATTATTGATCAATTATTTAGTTATAGATCTTGGTTGATCCTTCTACCTTCTCATTATCTATCAATATGGTCATCTCTGACTTGGTTAAACTATTTGTGTACTTCAGGTTTGGTCCTCGTCAAACTCTCATTTCTATCGAGTCCAACAACTTCTTGCTCATATTTTTAATTTTACTTATTAACCTAAAAATATTCTTTAACTTACTTTTCTTTCCAACTGAATCCTCGACCGAAATATGATTGTTTCCACTTGCCTCTAATATCGCTCTCAAAACCAAAAATGGGTAGTTAATATGTGCTAAAATATTAAAACCCTTGTAAAGTATTTGACCTTATTTCTATTGGTATCGTAATGATGAAGCAATTCTGCAAAGTTCAATCCTTTTAGTTTCGTTACAAACTCCTTTTGATAACATTGCCTTTTTTCGTTATCTAAGTAGTAGTGATTGTATTCTCATTTCAGTCAGCACAAATAGAAAAATAATTTTCATTCATCTGGAATCTCTAGTCCTTTAAAATCTAAAATATTTTTTAATTTAAGGGCAATATTCCAAATCATGTTTTACAGGTATCAGAGGTATTAATTCCCAAAGGATATAATCAAGGGATATATTTTTTTATAGGACTCCTTAATTTGGTTTCGGTTCGAGATCTTATTTTTTATTTTGGTTTCTGATCCAAAATATCTTCACCTTGATTTTGGTCAGGTTTAGTTTGGGTGGTCATTCGAATATATCACTTCGATAATATCTCTCTAAAACATTTATAATAACTTTTTAGGACATGAGGATCAAATAGGTGGGGTAAATATAACTAAGTAAAACAATTATCGTATTTCGAATTAAAAAATGTTTAAACATGGTTTCTCATGGTGTAAGTGTGAGAAGTGTCGCAACCAAGTTATGTAGAGGATATAATTAGGTGTCTGAACATGTATAAGCTATAGTGGTTCTTCAACAGGTTTGATAGGTATATCTCCATATGCTTTTATATTCGTATCTTCTTATCTTAAATTTCAATATTAAAATCTTAATGTTATACTTTCTTCTCAACTGATAGCATGCAGATAGCCACCAACCAAATAGTTAATAATCCATCCATAACATAGCTAATGTTTTGCATAGGGTGGAAAAAATCCAATTTGTAGAATCCTTTCTTTTGAACTCCAAAAGGTATAAAATCTGATTAAATATGTTAAACATCAAATCTTAATTTTTTTAAAAAAAACTAAGTTACCCTTTAACTATTATAGTTTAATCGAAAGATCAGTTATATATTATATCATTTCCTGATGGGAAACAATCACTTTCCATCAATCAGTAATATATGTTACATACATCCAACTTCACTTCATTTCTTACTTTAAAAGAACTCACTTCAATCATTCCTCTATTTCCATACTGAATTCTTAGAATCTCAATACCACGTATAAGATACTAAGAATGAGCTCTAAAGATACGAATGGTGAGCTAGTGTTATGATGTATTATTACTAATGATTAGTGCGCAAAATTGATTTCTTGAGCTTCTCATTCAATAGGAAAGTTTCAACACTCCATAATTTTATCACTTCAATCTTTTACATTAAATACTAATCCAAAAAAGGAAAAACTGAGTGATCAATATGATCAAAGAACATCTGGTACATAATCGTTAGGACAATCATCAAAGTACATAAATTGGCCAGCCTTTATTACCCTAATGACACGTAAAAGACCAATTGGTGGTGTTCGATCAGACCTCTGTCACACAGGCAAATAATCTTTATCCCCTATATGTATTGGTTTGTTCATCTTAGTTATAATAAAGTATGTTTAAGGTGAAAAAGGATATAAGAAAGGATCATAATTCCAAAAGTTCGTATAGTGGGTTACCCCCTAATCAATGTGGTTACCTTTAAACGAACAAGGAAAATCTCTATGCAATTTATAAGAACCATCACAATAGTCATGAATGAGGTTACTAACATAACGATTTCTAATATAAAACTACTTATATGCTCGCAATTCTTCGCAACATGTAAGGAAAGAAAATATCTAAAACAAAATGTACGATTTCAAGAAAAGCTTATGGATGAAATCATATACGCCGATATCACGTTCCAGAAATTCTTTAATGGTTTCGCCTTGATTGTGAACCACAGATTCGGGTCATCACATCATTCAGTGCAACAAAGACATGTCTTATCATTATAACTGAGATACAATACAGATATACTTAAAAATCTTATTACAACTACCCCACGGATCTAGGGATACACATATGGTCACTTTACCCCTCTCTAAACCTTATTACAAATCTTCATATTTATAATTCTTATACCAATTATTTAACAAGAGTGTAAAGTAGTTTTAGCGAGTACTTGTGGCACGGAGGATCTAGCTATGGCCGCATGTACTCGGAGTTTTCGCTTCCTCTTCTCTTGCAGCTTGGCGAGTTCATCATTTTCAAGTGTAACGGCTAAAAAGTGTAAAAGAGGGAGACCGAGCACTTAAAAAAGTCTAGAAAATTTTAGAACCTCCTTATAAACTACTCCCCTCTCTATAGTCTCGTGTAGAGATTGGTATTATAATCTAGAGATTACTATTAAAGTAAAAAATAAAACTAAATAGTAAATTATCTAATTAAAGTATATTAACGAAATGGGCCTTTAATGGGTTATTATCTATATTTTGGTTGAAAATAATTACAAGGACATAATTAATAATATCTCACTCGAATTATAAATACTGTTGAACATTAATATAAAAATAATAGTGTATCCATAATTTAAATTAAAAGTTACAACTTCCTATTCATGATAAATATAATTTAAGAGAATAAAATAAAATTAGAGGCATCCTAATTAACATAAAATGATATTTAAATGAAGAGCACCTTTTTTGATGAAATATATTAATATAGTGAGATATACAGTTAAACTCGAAAAATATTTTTTTGGGATAAGATGGTATATACTAAATTATGGTATTCACCACTTAATACCATCCTAAGATAAAATGATAAAATAACAAGATTAAGATATCTTTACTAAAAATTTGGGGGTTAATACAAATATCAATATTTATATTATTTAATATCCTTATTTTATTAGTTAGTAATTTAAAATTAATATAGATATTATTATTTAATTTTAATCAAAAGAGTATTTTATATCTAATAAATAGCCACAAATTTGTTATTATAACAACACAATAATGAATTAAAATTACAATTAAAAGAACTCATAAATGATCCCATTAATTAAGAGTTTGATAAAAATAATTCCATTATATGAAAAGATATTATTAGGCTTAAATTTAAAATTTTTACCCCTTGATTAACTCCACTCCAAAGATTATTAATCCACTTTTGATTTCTATTACTACCCAAAATCAATAATCCTAAATTTAGTTGTTGTTTTGTGAGAATGAATTTGTAGTCTTCACAATAATTCTAAAACCAATTCAATCAATCAAAGTATTAGGGAAGAAGTGCTTAGCCCCTTAACCAATATAGATGTAAATAAGTCTAGAAAACTCCAAACCTCCCCATAAAATACAACCCTCTTTATACTCTCTTCTAAAGATTACTATTATACTCAAGAGATTACTATTAAAGTCAAAATAAAACTAAATAGTAAATTATATAATTAAAGTTCATTAAAGAAATGGGCCCTTAATGGGCTATTATCTATATTTTGGTTCAAAATAATTACAAGGCCATAATTAATAATAGCTCATTCGAATATTAAATACTATTGAACATTAATATAAAAATAATAGTTTATTGAGAATTTAAATTAAAAGTTACAACTTTCTATTCAATGTAAATATAATTTAAGATAATAAAATAAAATTAGAGGCATCGTAATTAACTTAAATGATATTTAAACAAAGAGCACCTTTTTAGATAAAATATATTAATGTAGTGAGATATATAGTTAAAATCGAGAAATAATTTATTGGGATAAGACTGTAGGTAGTATATAAAAGTATTCACCACTTAATACCATCTCAAAATAAAATGATAAAATAAAAAGATTAAGACATTCTCAATAAAACTTTGGCGGTTTTTACACCTCCCTTATGAACACTCGTCATGAACAAAGAGCGACATTTGATCCAAATTTTGCTTTACAGCTTTCGAAAAGATTCTTCCATCTTATGACTCCTTCAAAACCATTTTCATATTTCTACTTCTCAGAACCTTTACATTTTAATCCACTATTTTCACATATATATTTTCATAAATTATGTAATACTATATATCTTTAACGGTTGAATGTCAATATCATGATTATGCGCATAGTATTAACTTCTAAAACATAATGAATATATTGGAGTCCTTATGGTATAACTAACTTATAGAAAATAATTACTAATTTCTTACTCAAGCGTCTCGAGTGGTTCTATATATCTTGTACCTAATTTTCATTTCCTTTTGTTAAACCTATCATACTTATCCATAATGATACGTTATATAACCGTTTGTTTTCAAAAATATAATCTTTATCCCTCTCTATCTACCTTAAGTTGTGTCTAGCCCCTTTTCGAATGATCTCAATAGTTTGTCTCTAATCATTATGCTGATCAATTCTAGGTAACTTTCACTTTAATTTTTCATTCCAAAGTATTGTATATCCTTGTCCACAAAAAGTTTCCTACTAGGCCTTGGCAGTTATTTTCATAGGCAATCTCAGGCAATGGTAAATAATTATCTCAACTTCTTTGAAATCAAATGATTAATCTCGTAATAACTCGTATATAATATGAATGTCTTGTACAAAACCGTCACTTTGCGGGTAATAGTTGTATTCAGACGTACTCTAGTTCCAATATAATATTGAAATCTTCTCAAACAACGGTATTTTATTTATAACCGTAAATTCTTCCAAATACAAATTAACTTGTTTCTTATTTGAATGCTTCTAATTTCGTGGAAGAAATTGTACTAATAATAACTCATATCACATCATGATTACTACGATCCGCGGTAAATTTATTTATAAAATCTATTACGATATGCTCTATTTTTTATTTGGAACTTCAATGGTTATAGTAATATATTCGGTCTTTAGTGTTCATCTTCAATTCACTAACCCGTGAAATGTTTAGTTTTCTAACTCAAAATTTCTATTTTTAAATTAGGTCTCGAATAGTCTCTTTAATATCCTAGTCTATATTGGTACTTCTCGTATGAATAGAATATCGTGAATTGTATATTTCACTCACAATTATTCATTTAATCTTGCATAATCTAGAGTAAAAATTTGGAAACAATTCTTTAAATTCATTTATCATCCTTCTTACTCAAGAGAACTCTTCTTATCAGGACTGTCTTCTTATCAGTTCAGTCCGCTTTTTTAATTACTTTTCATTGGTCGACTTATTTTCTCGGTCAATTGGACTACACAACTATTTAAATCATTTTCCAATTACGTGAACTCAACTCTTGACTCTAGTTAATAACTTCATAATTCCTTTGGTCACCTTCATCAAAGAGCCTAAAATCTCCGGCCTTTTTTTATAACTTACAGTATACAAAACAGTATTACCTCTTTTGTAAGAAACTCAACGTCAAAAGTTGAATATCTCAGTTATACTCTTTCAATAGTCTCGAAGTATAAGAAACTCATTTTTCCTATTGTGTCGATACACATCTTAGTCCTTTATGTAGTTCATTGAAATATTACCAAAATTCATATATCATAAAGTAGTTTTAACACTTTTACTAATAAAACCTCATCTTTAATTTCACTCAACTATCTCGTCTTTGTTACTGGTTCACAATCTTGGAAACATATCTTAAGCAACCTTTTCAAGTATCCTCAAACTCTAAGAACACTCCAAGCTACATCATCATTTTAACACTTTTCAAATATAACAGTGCTTCAATGTTATCAAGGTCTATAAACACTCATATACTAATAAGCATAAATCCTAAAATAATTTAAGAATCTTTTATTGAATTAATCACATATTCTTAAGAATTTTCCTTAACATCATTGCGTAGTATTTTCACTATATTACCTTTAAAGTTGGTATGATCTCTTAAATCTTATGTACATGATAATATCATTATGTCATCATAAATCCTAATTACAACGTCTCTTAAAGTTGGTATGATCCTATCTCCCCTTATTTGTTTATTCTGTGTGCGGAAGGATTGCCAGCCATGATTAAGAAGTATGAGATGAGGAAACAAATCCAAGGAATAAAAATTTGCACGGGGATCCGAGCATAACCCACATGCTCTTTGCCGACGATTGTTATCATTATTACAAAGCAGATGAGCAAGGTGCAGGTAGAATGATGGATCTTCTGTAGAAATTCGAAGCTGCTTCAGGATAGAAGATTAATCAGGAAAAATTATTGAATATAATAAAGATAAGATATGCCAATTAATGCGAATTGTGGAGGTAGGAGATAATACCATGTATCTGGGGTTTCCTAATATGCTGGGTAGAAACAAAAACTCATTGTTGAATTTTCTTAAAAGTAAAGTTGAAGCTCGGATTCAATGTTGGGATGGTAGTGTTATTACTCAAGGTGGAAAAGAGGTCCTAATCAAATCGGTAGCGCAAACCCTGCCCAGCTATGCAATGTCTATTTTTTTGTTACCCATGGAAGTCTCGAAAGATATCGAGAGGCAACTTATTAAAAACCGGTGGTGCTCGAATACCAAGAAAAATCGATCAATTCACTGGATGGGATGGGAGATATTGAGTAACCACAAATCAGTAGGGCGCATGGGATTCCGATATCTCAGAGATTTTAATTAAGCACTTCTTGGAAAATAGGGTTGGCGATTTATGATACGCACGAGGGCTTAGTAAGCAGAGTTTGTAAGACCTATTATTTTCCTACCAGGAGCTTCTTGGAGTCAACAAGGGGTAATAACTCAAGCTATATCTGGAGAAGTATTTGGGAGTCAAGGTATGTTCTTAGAGCTGGCTTGAGGTGGGTGATTGGTTCTGAAAATGATATCAGTATTTTAGGACAACCTTGGGTGGGTGATGATGTCAATCCGTATGTCTTAACGGACCCAATGCATCTGACAAACTACCCGATAGCGAATCTGTTTGAATGTCATAAAAGGGAGTGGGATGTGGAGGTAGTAAAAGACATGTTTGATAGTCGGGACCAGGGTGGTATCCTCAACACAAAAATTGGCGGAGCTGATATTCATGATCATTTATACTGGTGTAAGGAGAATTTGGGAATATATTCTGTAAGGAGTGTGTACAGGTTACTGCAATTTCAAAAAGGTTTGTGGAATGTTCAAGATAATAATAGTCTATGGAGAAAGATTTGGTAAGTAAAAGCTCCAATGAAGGTTCTGAATTTTATATGGAGAACAGTCTCAAATGTCTTGCCTACTAGAAGTTTGCTAGTGATTAAATGTGTTCCAGTTCAGAACGTGTGTCCATTCTGTAATACTAATGATGAGTCAGTAATTCATATTCTTGTCTGATAGAAATGGACATGAAGAAGATTGTATATTACTAATAGAGAATGTTTATACAGCATCAAGTTGGAGAACTAACAGAGTTTGTTACATCTCAGTGAATTGATTTACCTCTCCTCTACTAACAAATACTGACAATATATTGCTCTAACAATCTCAACTAACTTAGATGATAAGGCTTGCTGAGCTGTCACTATTTACTAAACTGTATGAGTAGCTGTGATAACACCTTTATAAGTAACATCCCCCTCCAAGTTAGGTGTTGAGAACAAATTGCAGACACCTAACTTGGAAAGAAGATAAGACAGCGGAGAAAAACCCAGAGCTTTAGTAAACACATCAGCAGGTTGCTCAATAAAAGGAACATGCTAAGTGGTTATTAGATCTTGCTGCAATTTTTGACAAACCAAGTGACAATCAATGTCAATATGCTAGGTACGTTCATGAAAAATAGGGTTTGAAGCAATGTACAATGCAGACTTGTTGTCACATAATAGAGTAATGGGGGTTAGATGAGACACAGACATTTCAGTAAGTAGGGAGACAAGCCAGGTAAATTCGCAACAAGTATCTTTCAAGGCACGATACTCTTCCTCGGCCGAAGATTGAGAAACAACATGTTGTTTCTTACATTTCCAAGCGACTAAAAAATCCCCTAGTAGCACACAATAACCTGTAAGGGATAATCGAGTATTAGGGCCAATAGCCCAGTCAGCATCACAATAGGACGTGATGGATAAATAAGGATGGAGGAGAACAACAGTCCCTGACCATAAGTGCCCTGAAGATACTTCACAACTTTGAGAGCAGCATGCCAATTAGCCTCCCTGGGTGCATTCATGAATTGAGCTAAGACATGCAGTGGATAAGATAAGTCGGGACGAGTAATAGTAAGATATATAAGGAGAGACATCAAGTAAAAAGGAGGTCATGTCATCTGTCAACAATATGTGATATTGTTCCATTGGAATACATGTAGCCTACATCCCAAACACCCATGTATCTTTAAGAATATCAACAATGTACTTGTGTTGCATCACAAAAATCCCGTTAGAGGAATGAGACAATTAAATGCCCAAGAAATAAGAGGACCCAAATCCTTGATCTTGAAGTCGTGACCCAAGAACTGAACTATCTCATCAAGTAAATCTGAAATATTACTAGTTAAGAGCATGTCATCGCCATAGATGAGCAGAAATGTAATAGTGTTAGCTCGAGAAAAATGAAACAAACTCGAATCCCTAACAATCTGCACAAACCCAAACTTCAATAATGCTGAAGAGAGGGCAAGAAACCACGGACGTGGAGCTTGCTTTAATCCATAGATGGATTTGAGCAATCGATAAACCAACCGTTGTCCTTTAAACTGAGATTCAGTAGCAGCAGGTGGAGAATATCTAGGTGGTAACGCTATGTACACCTCTTCACCCAACACACCATGTAAAAAGGTATTGGTGACGTCAAGCTGATTGAGAGACCGGTTACTTTTAGCTGCCAGGGTAAGTAAAATACGAAGAGTGGACATTTTAGCAACAAGTGCAAATGTTTCAAAATAGTCCAATATTTCAAAATAGTCCAATCATTCCCTTTAAGTGAAGCCTTTGGCAACCAAGCGAGCCTTGTAGCGATCCACCTCACCAGTAGGTAAATATTTTACCTTAAACAACCATTTGCACCCTAAAATCTTTTTACCGGGAGGTAGGGGCTGCAACTGCCATGTATAATTGGCTTCAAGAGCTGCTAACACTACATTCATTGCTTTACACTAATTAGAGTGTTTCACTGCTTGCTTATAAGTTGTAGGTGCACTTATACTTATCGTACTAGCTACAAAGTGAGTAGGAATAGAATCCAGTGAAAAACCAGACAAGTAATTTGTGAGTGAAACACATGAAGTTGATGATGTTGACTTAAGTTGAATCTTATCAACCAAATTAGTAGGTAAGCTAGTAAATTCAGTGAACTTGGCTGGTAATTGACGAGCTCTTTGAGGTCTGTCAACAACTCTAGATTGATTATTAATCACATGTGAGGTACCATCATCTGAAGTTAGAACTTGAACTGTTGGACCAGCTGGAACCTGAGCTGTCGCAGTTGGATAAGTGGGTACATTGTTAGCAATAAGGACTGTAGTGTCTACAGTGTCTGCACGAGACACACTATACAAAGGATCACACTCTTCATAGCTCTGTGTGTAAGGAAATAACTGAGACAAAGTTGGAGTATTCATTTCTTTAAATGGAAAGATTGACTCATAGAAAACAACATCCCGTGACACAAATGTTTGTTTGGTTTGTAAATCTAGGATTCGATATCCTTTCTTGGAAAAAGGATAACCAACAAACATTCCTTTCACTGCATGAGGAGCCAACTTGTCAGTAGGATGAGGTACCACAGTAGCAAAATTGAGACACCCAAACACCCTTAGATCATGAAAATTTGGCGGAGTACCAAACAGTATTTCATAAGGCGTGAGACCATTTAATTGAGCGGAATGAGTTCTATTAAGAATATATGTAGCATATAACAAGCAATCACCCCAAAAACTTAGAGGAATAGACGAATGAAACCGTAATGCTCTAGGAATATTAAAGAGAGTATAGTGCTTTCGTTCTGACTAAACCATTCTGCTGAGGCGTGTAAACACATGTCATTTGTTGGACAACTCCCTTACTAGCAAACTAATCTGCCAATTCTTTATTTACAAATTCCAAACCATTGTCTGAACGAATGATCTTAATCGAAGTAGAAAACTAATTTTCAACATAAGCCATAAAAGCTTTGACAGTGAATACAACATGTGATTTAGAAGATAACAGATAGACCCAAGTTGCCTTAGACTTGTCATCAATAATGGTAAAAAACATAGTACAATTGTTGTAAGTTTTGTGACGATATATACCCCAAAGGTCAATATGAACAAGCTTAAAAATAGATTGAGATACAGTAATACTGGTGGGAAACCTGTGTCTAGTTTGCTTTACCAATATACAACTGTCACACTAGGAAGACTTTTGTGAAACACGTCAAAAGGATGTAACTGCTTTACTCACACTGGAAGCATAAGCATTAACCATAGAAGTAGCCTGCACCTGAGCCTGATGCTCAATAAGCTGGGCTTGACTAAGTAAATATAGACCATTGAATTCTTTATCAATCACGAGAGCCCTCTTCCAAGTGGGACCCTGAATAGAGCAGAGTTGAGAAGTAAAGGTAGCAGCACATTGAGTATCACTAAGTAGTTTAAATACATATAGAAGATTATATGTAAAGGCAGGCACATATAACACATTATGAAGAATAACATCAAAACTAATGACCACTTCCAACTAAGATAATTGAAGCAGTATTCCCATTAGGAAGATGAAGTGTAGACTGAACTGATCTAGCATCATGTAAAAGATGTGCAAAAGTTGTTATGTGATCCGTAGCACATGTATCAACAATACATTGATCTGACTTGAAGGACAATGAGGAATCCACATTATTAACATAGTGGAAAACAATACCTGCAAATTGTGAACTGTTCATAGAAGGAAACCAGGTGTTGACTTGAGACTCTGTATCAGATGTTGACAGAGATTTTTGTAAGTACATGAGCAGTTGTTTGCATTGGGTATTTGTTAAAGCCAAATTATCAGAAAAATTGGACACTGCAGGCTGTTCTTGAGTTACTGTCTGCAAAACCTTTGTATTTGAAACCAGTGCCACAAAAATGGCTTTATTGTTGCTATTATTAGACACAAATCGTGGTTTAGGTTTAGGTTTTCCAAAAAATCGGTGCCAAGAGGGATAACCATGTAGGCAATAATATTTTTCTTTTGTATGGCCTAGCATATGGCAAAACTCACAAAGCACTTGATCTTTATTCTCCTGAACATTTCGTCGAACACCTTTACCAGCCTAATAATGAGTGCCAGTAGTTTTAACAGATATTGCAACTGATTCAGGTACAACTGAAGAAGACAGAGCAACAGATCTCTAATTTTCTTCTTGAAGTAAAAGAGAGTAACATTGACTTAGAATGAAGGCAAAGGCTTCATCATCAAAATATGGCCTCGAATTCCAGTAAATTGCTCAGTTAAGCCCATCAAGAACTGTGAGATCTTAACATCTTCCTCATAAGCATCTAGATTAGCATTAACCGCACACTTAAAAAGTGTTCAGGTACAATGCAGCTTAGTAACCATACATTCAAGTTCATCATTAACAACTCTAAACTTAGCAAAGTAACCAGCAATTGACAAATTTCCTGGTGTAACATGTGATATCTCAGATCGAAGTTGAAAAAGCTTAGGAACATTACTTTGAGCATAGCGAGTTGCAAGATCAATCCAAATATCTGTTGCAGATTTCATGTAAACAACACTATTACGTATTCCGACAGAAATTGAGTTAAGGAGCCCAGATGTTAGCATATTGTTACGACGAATCCAGTGCATAAATAACGGAGAAGTAGAAACAGGCTTGACACAAGTTCCATCAACAAAATCGAACTTCAATTTAGAAGATAACGCTATCTCCATCGATCTGCACCACTGATTATAATTGCTCTCACTCAAAATGACAGGAGTAAGTTGCATACTAGGACTATCAGATGAATGAAGATAGAATGGATGATTAACATTAACAATTGATGATCATGATGTAAATGTTGATCCAATAGTAGCAGATGCATAAGATGCAGAGGTTGTCGTCATTGTAGAAGATGAATTATAAATTCAACAGAGAATGTATGTAACGATAAGAAACAATCAGAGATGTGAAAATGACCAAACAAAATAAATTTGAGCTGTATCAGATGAGAAATTGAGTGAAGATATGCTTAATTCATCACAGATTCATCATGCAAATGATGAAAGCATATCAAAAGTGGAGCATAAAGCTCTGATACCATGATAGAAATGGACATGAAGAAGATTGTGTATTACAAATAAAGAATTTTTATAAAGAATCAACTTGCAGAACTAACAGAGTTTGTTACATCTCAGTGAATTGATTCACCTCTCCTCTACTAATAAATACTGACTATATATTGCTCTAACAATCCCAACTATCTTTGATGATAAGGCTTGTTGAGCTGTCACTATTTACTAAACAGTATGGGTAGCTGTGATAACATTGTCCAATGCCCGTTAGCTCATCAATGTTGGGGGTTTGTGTTGACAGGCATTCAGATCATAGATACATACATTTTTTCGGACTGGTTAGAGTAGATGTTCCAACAAATTTCTCAATCTCGCACAACAGAGGTTTTGACTTTGAGCTGGGCAATTTGAAAAGTTAGAAACGATTTAGTTTGGAAGCAAAAGCATACGCAAGTTAAAGGTATTGTAGCACCAGCAATGCAGTACCTTGGAAGCTGGAGAAATGCCCAAGTTTGTTCAGTAATAGCTAGATTTCCTTGTCTTAACCTAGGGGATGGAGCTGTTTCTTGGGTTAAGCCGCAGGAGAAGACACTCAAGGTCACAGTGAATGTTGCAACATTCTCTGAGAATAATACTTTTGGTATTGGTATGGTAGCTCGGAATAATGATGTTGGTTTGGTTTCGGCTAGGTCTGATTGTTTTCATAATACAGCAAGTCGAGAAATGGCCGAGGCTGTGATAATGAAGGAAGCTCTCTCTTTGATAAAAAGGGAGAAATAGAATATGGTAACAATTGAGTCTGATTGTTTAGCAGTTGTTCAAGAAATCAGAAGCAAGGCCCCTATGATCTCCCCTTTAGGGATAATTATTCAGGATTGCCCAACAATAATCCGAGATTTAAACACAATTCAGTTGTTATTTATTAAAGGGTCTGCTAATAGGGCTATCCATCTCTTAGCTAGGAGAGATTTATTTACAGAGTTATTTATTAGCAGGAGAACTGAATTGGGTCCCCGTAACGGGACAAATGGTTTTATGGTTCCTGTAATAAGAGCGAAAGATTTGGAAATGAAAATAGCATGCTAAAGTTTAACTCTGGTACTTATGCACAACACACGATTGTTGATTTTGTTTTATAGAGCATGCTAGTTTTGATATCCAGTTTACACATGTTTTGCTTGTTTTCTAACGAGTTATAAATTCTGTTCCTATGACTGCTTTACTTTAAATTGTTTATTTGTTATTCATATAGTGGTACTGCCGAGCAATTGATTGCTCACCCTTGCAGAATATTTTGTATATATGTATTGCAGATGCCTAGGAGACTCTTCTGTCATAGTTAGATCAAATTCCTCTTTCTTTATCTCAACCAACACCTGATTTGATTGTGATGTCACATGATACTTCAGCAGGAAACGGACTCAACATGACTGAGACATTTTATGGTGGTGTGATGCAACACAATCTACCATCTCCTTCATTTATGCGACCAACTGCTCCAGTTGCTTACCCAATTCAAGCTCAGTATCCAGATCAGGCACCTCCCCTCGTCTCGCAATGGCCATCAGTACACCAACCTGCAAGTGGCCTTAACGTAAATGATCTTGCTGATGGCTTGATTAATGGAAGCGGTCTGAATTCCACCAATGATGGGTTCAATAATGAAAGTACAAGAACATTAACGGGAGATGGCCATTTTAATGAAATAATTCAGCTTGCATCTCCTCCAAGTTTGCCTTTGGAACTCCCTCGCCGGTTAGGTCTGCCGACAGTTCCTCCGCTACAGCATGATGCAAGTGGTAGAGATATGCCTAGTAAAGAGAATAGTGGGAATACAACTGGATCTAGAGAATCTGGAACTGCATTTCTGGACGAAAGTAGATTTGATTCTGAATATTGGAATGCAATTGAGTTTCCAGAACATGCAATCTCATGCCTTAATCTGAGCAATATTAGTAATGGTACGAATAATGAAATGTAAGAAGGAAGATCTTGATGCTGCATTGGTGGATAAGAGATACTGATGAAGAACCTAGACTCCAGGATGAAATGTCGCCTCCTAAATTTACTTCGTTGATGTTGGTCTTTGCGTATGTATTTAACTAGATAGATTATTATTTAATTTTCATTTTTATTATATTCTAAGAACGACGACACAATGATTCATGTAACCTTCAACTTAAAAGCATATGAATGGAAACATTATTTTCTTTTGGATTTTTATTACCAATGTCTAGCAAATAAGTGTTAAAATATAAACTTAATTTCAAAACCATAGAAAACACGCAAGTTAATACAAAAAGTATGGGAGTCCACAATTTCAAAACACACCATCTACTAAAACTACAAGAAAAATGTTCATTTTTGATCGATAAATTTGGTCACTTAAGATCAATTTTGGTCGAAAAACCGACCATTAACACATCCTACTCCCTGCTGACGCTTGGATGCCAAGAGGTAAAAGGGGGCAGTGATCGATTTTTTGAAAAAGTGATTGTTAACACACCCTAGTCCATGTTGAAACTTGGATACCAAGAGATAAAAGTGGGACCACTGTGTGGTGTCATGGAGATAAAAAAGTGACCAAATTTTTGTTGGGTGTTGTGACGTGGCACTGAGTCATGTGTGCCACATAGCTGCCACATGATTATATTTTAATATGAAAAGAAGATATTGGTAACAGGAATGTTTGAGTGTTGGAAAATGCTTTTGATAGTGGGACATGCAGCTTTATCTTCTCCTTTCACTTATCATTATTCTTGTAATTTTCTTGATTGTCTTTGGGGTCTTTTAAAGGCCATGAAAATCGTTATGGGAAATAAATTATAAAAATCTCGGGGTAAGTTAGAGCATTCGACTGAAAATTGCAATATCAGAATTAGTTCATATATTGTTAAGCTGTTAATACAAAGATACTATTTGTATTATGAAGAAAGTCTTGATCATAAATATGGTTCCAAATGGAGATACATTGTCTGCCCTACTTGCCCTACTTGCATGCCCCCTAAACCGACTCTTTTTCTGGGATGAGCAATTAATATGGTATAGAAGGTGATTCTGATACATGGTTTTAGATAGAAAGAACTAAACAAGAAAGATGATTACCAGTTTACACATGTTTTGCTTGTTTTCTAACGAGTTATAAATTATGTTCCTATGATTGCTTTACTTTAAATTGTTTATTTGTTATTCATATAGTGGTACTGCTGAGCAATTGATTGCTCACCCTTGCAGAATATTTTGTATATATGTATTGCAGATGCCTAAGAGACTCTTCCGTCGTAGTTATGGTAGGGTTCCATCATAATTTAACAAATTCTGGCTCAAAACTGCCCTAACTACGACGGAAGAGTCTCCTAGGCATCTGCAATACATATATACAAAACATTCTACAAGGGTGAGCAATCAATTGCTCAGCAGTACCACTATATGAATAACAAATAAATAATTTAAAGTAAAGCAGTCATAGGAACAGAATTTATAACTCGTTAGAAAATAAGCAAAAACATGTGTAAACTGGATATCAAAACTAGCATGCTCTATAAAACAAAATCAACAATCGTGTGTTGTGCATAAGTACCAGAGTTAAAGTTTAGCATGCTATTTTCATTTCCAAATCTTTCGTTCTTATTACAGGAACCATAAAACCATTTGTCCCGTTACGAGGACCCAATTCAGTTCTTATTAAAGAGTCTTATTCATTTACAGAGTGATTTATTAGCACGAGAGATGTTCCTGCTAATTTTAATTCTATTTTGTTAGCTGATTTAGTTGGGTAATAAAATCACATATTTTTGTGTAAAAAAAAGTCTAGAAAACTTTAGAATCTCCTTACAAAATACTCCCCTCTCTATAGTCTCCGGTAGAGATTGGTATTATAATCTCGAGATTACTATTAAAGTAAAAAATAAAACTAAATAGTGTATTAAAGAAATGGGCCCTTAATGGGTTATTATCTATATTTTGGTTGAAAATAATTACAATGACATAATTAATAATATCTCATTCGAAATATAAATACTATTGAAAATTAATATAAAAATAATACTCTATCAGAATTAAAATTAAAAGTTACAACTTTCTTTTCAAGATAAATATAATTTAAGAGAATAAAATAAAATTAGAGGTATCCTAATTAACATAAAATGATATTTAAATGAAGAGCACCTTTTTAGATGAAATATATTAATATAGTGAGATATACAGTTAAACTCAAAAAATAATTTGTTCGCATAAGATGATATATACTAAATTAAGGTATTCACCACTTAATACTATCTTAAGATAAAATGGTAACATAACAAGATTAAGATATCTTTACTAAAAATTTGGGGGTTGGTGCCGAAGAAGGCTCGTGACGCATGTGAATACAAATATCAATATTTATATTATTTAATATCCTTATTTTATTAGTTAGTAAAATTAATATAGATATAATTATTTAATTTTAATCAGAAGAGTATTTTATATCTAATAATTGTAATATAAATTTGTAGCAATTAATCTGATTTTAAAATGAGATCAATTACCTGATTTGTGAAGAATTAATAGGGGACTATAGAACAATGATTTTTCTTGTATTAATTATGTATAAGAAGTCAAGTAATATCAAAAAGAAAAAAAAGATCTAATATTTAATGGAGATTTCTTTGTAAAAAATCAGATATTATTTTCTTTATATAATTAAAGCATCTAAGATTCAGAGCTTAAATGACTACACAGATTTTTATACTTTAAGTTATTGATTTTAAATTTTAGATTTTATGGTTAGCTGGCCAAATGAATAAAGAAATTTGATAATATAAGATAATCTTTTTTTTTTGAATTTTTGAGATTCGCGGGCCCAAATGAAAATATGCAGACTTCAACTAATATAAATAAGATGCTAAGGGCGTAGTTCTTTTGCACATAACATTTCTGCAATATCTTCATATATACTATAGCTTATTATTATTCACAGAGATAATATGGGACGCAGAGGAAAGGTTGTTTTTGCAAGAATTGCTGATGAGAAAAAGAGAAAAGAAAGCTTGAGAAAAAGAAAGGCAGGGCTATTGAAGAAGATGAGCGAGCTTACCATTTTATGCGGTATGGAGGCTGCAGTTGTGGTGTCTAACCGTGAGGATAATGAGCCAACGGTCTGGCCGTCAAAAGAAGAAGCAAAAGCTACAATAAACAAATTTCTGGATAGATCAGAAGTGGAAAGAAAATCACGTTCACACAATACCAAGAGCCTCTTTGCCCAGAAATGTAAGAGATTGAAGAACAAAGCTGAACGCCTTAAAGAGAGGAATGACAGAAGAATTTTACAAGCTCAGATAACATCAATCTATGATGGGAAAATAAGGATTGAGGATCTTGATGCCGAACAGCGGAAAAAGTTGAGTGATTTTGCTGACAAAAGGAAAGAGGAGCTTCAGAAGCACGTTAAGAGGCTTAAACGGAAGGAGCAACAAGGCGCTAATCAGGCCCAGGCTGGTTCTTCATTCCTTCAGATGGCACGAGAAGCAGCAAGTGGGCGAAATGGAGATGGTCTGGCTGTTAGAAGAGAGTCTGCACCCGCCCGGTTCCAACTGACGAATGACAGAGGTATGACACAATTAGCCCCTTCTCATTCTTTATGTCCGCAAACACCTCATCAGTTTGGTATGACCCGTTATAAAGTAGTAGCACCCGTTATTGGTGATAGAAATTTTCCATCACCTGCAGAAGGACATCGACTAGAGATGAATCTTGGAGCTATGAAACAAACAGCTACTATTCCCCTGGCGCTGCAAACACCTAATACACTTGTCATGGTGCCTAATTATTGAACAGGAGACAGACTTAACAGGAGCGGAGTGTATGGACAGACAAATATTGGTGGTGTGATGCAACACAATCTGTCTTCTTCTTCATTTATGCTACCAACTGCTCCGTTTGCTAACCCAATTCAAGTTCCAAATCCAGATCAGGCACCTCCTATGGTCTCACAGTGGCCATCAGTATACCAACCCGCAAGTGGCATAAACATAAATAATCTTACTGGTGGCGAAATTCTTTCATCACCTGCAGCGACGCCCCAAGGCCAATTGATTAATGATCAAGGTATGACAGAATTAGATCAAATTCCTCTTTCTTTATCTCAACCAACACCTGATTTGATTGTGATGTCACATGATACTTCAGCAGGAAACGAACTCAACATGACTGAGACATTTTATGGTGGTGTGATGCAACACAATCTACCATCTCCTTCATTTATGCGACCAGCTGCTCCAGTTGCTTACCCAATTCAAGCTCAGTATCCAGATCAGGCACCTCCCCTCGTCCCGCAATGGCCATCAGTACACCAACCTGCAAGTGGCCTTAACATAAATGATCTTGCTGATGGCTTGATTAATGGAAGCGGTCTGAATTCCACCAATGATGGGTTCAATAATGCAAGTACAAGAACATTGACGGGAGATGGCCATTTTAATGAAATAATTCAGCTTGCATCTCCTCCAAGTTTGCCTTTGGAACTCCCTCGCCGGTTAGGTCTGCCGACAGTTCCTCCGCTACAGCATGATGCAAGTGGTAGAGATATGCCTAGTAAAGAGAATAGTGGGAATACAACTGGATCTAGAGAATCTGGAACTGCATTTCTGGACGAAAGTAGATTTGATGCTGAATATTGGAATGCAATTGAGTTTCCAGAACATGCAATCTCATGCCTTAATCTGAGCAATATTAGTAATGGTACGAATAATGAAATGTAAGAAGGAAGATCTTAACGCTGCATTGGTGGATAAGAGATACTGATGAAGAACCTAGACTCCAGGATGAAATGTCGCCTCCTAAATTTACTTCGTTGATGTTGGTCTTTGCGTATGTATTTAACTAGATAGATTATTGTTTAATTTTCATTTTTTTTATATTCTAAGAACGACGACACAATGTTTCATGTAACCTTGAACTTTTTTTTTTTTGACGAAATGCAAATATATATTACTCAAACTTATCGGCCAACAAAGTATCCATCATTTCAATAGGAACAGACCTCCTATCGAACACTCGACCTGGGAAAGAACATGACTCCCTCGCTAAATAGTGAGCAGCCATGTTAGCAGATCGTCTAATAAAGAACAATTCAATGTTTAAATCACGAAGCATCCTACGACACTCCATAATAATGCTACCAAAAGAGGAGTTCAAACGAACATTACTTCTAATAGCCTGGACTACTGTTAAACAGTCCGTTTCCAGCACTACCTCCCTCCACTCCATTGCCTGCACCCAGCTTAAAGCTTCTTTTATTGAGATAGCCTCTGCAAACTCCGGCCGTGCAACTCCATTGAACAAAGCTGATCGACCCTGAATCACCTCACCTTCATCATCTCTAGCCAACAAACCAATCCCATATTTAGATTGTTCAGTAAAAATTGCAGCATCGACCGTTACCTTGACTACATTCCGTTTTGGTTTTACCCAAGAACCTGCTCCATCACCATGAATTACATCATGATACAGGGCCTTAGTCGAATGAACTTGAGCATCTCTCCATTCTGCAAGGTACTGCTTCGTCGAATAAACTACAAAATTCACCTCACTCTTTTGATAGTTCCAGACCATATTATTTCTAGCCTGCCAAATCTTCCAACACAATGTAACAATCTCCCCATGCTCGCTCTTTTCTGTTTGATTGAGCATTCGCTTCAGCCAACTTTCGAAGCTAACCTCTCCACCATTTTGATATGAATTACTCCTCTGTCTCCAACATTGAGCTGCAAACGGACACAGAACCAAAACATGCAAAATCGTCTCCTCCTCGCCATTACAGACTGGGCACACAACATTTACCGGAACCCTCTTTGCAGAAAGAACTGTCTTCGTTGGTAAACACTGAGACAAAGCCCTCCATATCATATTTAAGACTTTTGGAGGGGCCTTTATCCTCCATATATATTTCCACAGGTTGCTGTCATCAGAAGTGTATCGTGGTCCCTTTTGAACCTGTAACAACCGATACACACTCTTGACTGTATATTCTTCCGTAAAATCCTCGTGCTAGTACAACGCATCCTCCTCCCCAACATCCCTTATCAGCGTATTAAGAATACACTGTTGATCTCTGTGATTAAACAAATCCCCTATAATCTCTCTATCCCACTGCCTACCCTCCATACTCATTAACGAAGAAACCATTGCTTGATCTAATCCCTGCAACTCGCTTGTTATACACGGATTCCTATCATCATTTAGCCATGGATGCCCCAATATTCTTATCTGACTTCCATCTCCTATCTTCCACCTAGCTCCTACCATCACCACACCTTTAGCTTCCCAAATACTCCTCCATATAAAAGATGGATTATCACCCAACCTCGAATCAAAGAAGTGACAGTCCGGAAAATAACGCGCTTTAAAGACCTTGGCTGACAAACTCTCTAGCCTCTTAATCAATCTCCAGCCTTGTTTTCCCAGAAGTGCTAAATTAAAATCACGAAAATTTCTGAATCCCACCCCACCATTCAACTTGTGCTTGCTTAACCTCTCCCAATTCATCCAAATAATACCCGACTTAACATTCTCCTTAACACCCCACCAGTAACGTGATAAAATTCTCTCAAAGTCTTTGATAATTTCCATAGGCAACAGAAACATACTCATAGCGTAAGTTGGTAAAGATTGCGCCACATTTTTAATCAGTACCTCCCTACCTGCTTGTGATATCCAACTTTCTTTCCAGGACATAACTCTTTGCTTCATTCTATCTTTCAAAAAACCCAACACTTTAGACTTGTTCCGACCCACCATATTTGGCAGACCCAAATATGTTGTTGAGTCATTTGCCTCGTCCATCTGCAAAGTCTCACAGACCTTCACCTTACAAGCCCTGTCAACATTCCTGCTGAAAACCACTGAAGACTTTGCAAGATTAACCTGCTGCCCCGAAGCTTCTTCAAAAGTCTGAAGTAATTCCATCATTCTTGAAGCTTCATCATCATTCGCTTTACAAAACAAGTAACTATCGTCTGCAAAAAGAAGGTGGCTAACTCTGGGCGCATTCCGACAAACTTTTATACCTTGAATTAATCTTTGAGATTCATACTTTCTCAGTAAGGCAGACAAACCTTCAGCACAAAGTATAAACAAGTACGTGGACAAGGGGTCCCCTTGGCGCAACCCTCTACTTGGCAAAATTGGTCCCATCTCTCTCGAGCCATGAATTATATTATATGACACTGAATTCACACACTGGAGAACCAGATGAACCCACCAGCTATGAAATCCCATTTTGCTCAGAAGCTCTCTAAGATAGTCCCATTCAATTCTGTCATAAGCCTTGCTCATATCTATTTTAAGGGCCATACAACCATCCTTACCTCTCCTCTTCCTTTTTAGATAATGTATCATCTCATAACCAACCATAATGTTATCCGTTATCAATCTTCCTGGTATAAATGCACTTTGACATTGCGAAACAACATTATCCAGTATAGTCTTCATTCTATTAGCCATCACTTTAGTAATTATCTTAACCAATACATTACATAAAGATATAGGCCTCAAGTCCCCCACACTAATTACACACTTCTTTTTTGGAATGAGAACCACCTGAGTTTCATTTATATCCTCTTGTATTATACCGTCCTCAAAGAATTTCCTCACTAGCTGCACCACATCATGACCCACAATCGACCAATGTTTCTGGTAAAATGCTGGAGTCATCCCATCTGGCCCAGGAGCTTTGTCTGGGTCCATTTGAAAGATAACATTCCTCACTTCTTCTTCTGTTACTTGCTGCAACAACTCCATATTATTTGCTTCTGTTACTCCAGGGTCTATACAGTCGATAACTTCATGCCAATTGGTTCTTCTAGACTTAAACAAATAGCTAAAATGCTCTGCAATATGATCAGCTAAACCATTATCCCAGTCAACCCAGTTCCCTTCCCCGTCTTTTAGCCGATGAATCTGATTACTCCTTCTTTTAGCTGTTGCTGAAGCATGAAAGAATGTACTATTCATATCCCCTAAGTGCAACCACAATTGCTTCGAACGTTGCCTCCAAAAAATTTCTTTTTGTTCCAGAATTAACAACAACTGCTTCTTCACCTCATCATATGCACGAACTGAATCAGGATCCCTGTACTTTCTCAGTCTACGCATTTCTATCTTGCATTTCTTTAATCTTTCACTAAATCTGCCCGTTACTTCCTTGCCCCATTGATACAAATTCTCACCACACTTTTTAATTTTACCCCGAATGTCCTCACCGCCACTCTCATCCCAGCTTTCTATAACCAATTGTCTACACATTGGTTCCGTTAACCACGCATTCTCAAACCGAAACCTCCTTTTTCCAACCAACTTATTATCCACCTCAGGAACTGCCAGTATCGGACTGTGATCTGAAACAACACCTTCCAAGTTATATAACTTTGCCAACGGAAATAAATTAAGCCACGATACCGTTGTTAAAGCCCTGTCCAACCTCACCTCCATCCACTCTTTAGTATCACGTCCTTTTTCCCAAGTAAATTGGTGTCCAACCAAATCCATATCTATGAGTCCAGTATCTGCTAACGTCTCATTAAAACCTTCTATCAACCAGTCAGGATACGGAGCACCTCCTTTTTTATCTTGGTGAGATATCACATTATTGAGATCCCCTATAACACACCAGAAGATTCGAGTCTCTCGCCAAATTACGGAGTAACTCCCATGTTTTTCTTCGTTGAGTTCTATCCGGTTCCCCGTAGATCCCAGTCAGCCTCCATTTATCTTTACCTTCCATGCTAATTTTCACATCGATATGATATTTAAACAGACTACGTAACTGAACCTGCTCTTTATCCCTCCACATTAGAGCTAAACCGCCACTTTTACCTATAGCATCTACTGAAATTACCCCATCAAAACGAAGAGATCTTCTCACCCTCTCCACTTTGCTTTTATTATCAATAGTTTCACATAAGAAAACAAAAGATGGCCTCTCTTGTCTCACCATTTCTTTAAGGAACTGAATTCTCGAGGGGAGACCTATACCTCGACAGTTCCAACTAATAGCACTCATAATTCTAGGCGGGCCTGCCTTGCAGCACCCGCCTCTAACTCATTTTTTTTGTTTTTAATGTTGATATCTTGTGAGTCCAACATCGTAATATCCAGCTGTGTATTTTCTACAGTCAGCCCATTTGTTTCATTCACCCTTCTCCTTTTTGGATCCCCAATTTGAAGCCCATGGTCAATTACATCTGTAAGCCCAATTCCCAAATTATTATTTGCCGCCATCTTATCTTTTGGGACTTGTCCACCTGTTTTTGAATTGAATCCCGAAATTGCCGTTATATCACTCCCTGCATAACCTCCCCCTCCTTTCATGCTGTTATCCTCAACCGTTACGATCTCATTGCCTAAAATTATGGGATTGAGTTTACCACTTTCCTTTCTCTAACCATCAATGTTTTCCCGCCCAGTTTTTCCGTCCACCACCGTGTTTGTTCCCGGAAACTGCCTACCCTGATTACCCCATTTCGACCCACTTCTTTCTCCACTTCCAGTCAGAACTCCACCATATCCACCATTAGCATCCCTAAGACATTGATTACTTTTATTGTTACTCTGTCCCCTGTTTGGGGCTCTCAGTGAGCTATCATATCTCCTCTCCTCCCCGCCCTGAGGATTATCAAACAACGCTTCGCAGAACTTATCAGAATGCCCTATTAACCCACAGTAAAAGCAAAACGAAGGCAATCTTTCATACTTAAACTTTATCCATAACCAATCCCCACCCGTCTTCTTAATTTTCATGCATCTTTTCAGCGGACGATGAACATCCATAGCCACCTTGATTCTGAGATAGTTCTTTCCCATTCCCTTGAAATTATTTGGATCGACCTCCAAAAACTTACCCACATAATTCCCTATCGACTTCAATATAAACTCAGAATTAAAGCCAATGGGTAGATCATATATCTGCACCCACATGTATACATCCGTAAGCTTTACGTCCTTCAACTGCTCATTCAAATCCAATTTCTTCAATAATAAAACTTGCTGATTAAACGTCCATGGCCCATCATTTAACACCCTTTTGGCATCTAACTCATGAAAGAATTTAAAGATGAATAAATTGGGATGGCTTGATTCTTCCATAAAGACTCCTTTAACCGGCCTCCATATTGATGATAAAGTCTCTTGCATAGCTCCAAAATTCACCTTCCTATTTGTCAAGAAACTTCCAAACAAACAGTGTTCATATCCAACATTCTGATGCTCCAAAGGAACTTCATCTAAAATGAGACCTTCCTGATCATCATCATTGATTGTTAACCTCCCATACCCTTCCAGCACATCACGCTCTTGATACAAGGATGCCATGCTAAAAACCTGTTGAAATAAACTAATAGTAGAGAGATTGAATACTTTTTGAAATTAAAGGGGATAAAACTTACTCACCATATAGATGTAACCTTCAACTTAAAAGCATATGAATGGAAATATTATTTTCTTTTGGATTTTTATTACCAATATCTAGCAAATAAGTGTTAAAATATAAACTTAATTTCAAAACCATAGAAAACACGCAAGTTAATACAAAAAGTATGGGAGTCCACAATTTCAAAACACACCATCTACTAAAACTACAAGAAAAATGTTCATTTTTGATCGATAAATTTGGTCACTTAAGATCAATTTTGGTCGAAAAACCGACCATTAACACATCCTAGTCCCTGCTGACGCTTGGATGCCAAGAGGTAAAAGGGGGAAGTGATCCATTTTTCGAAAAAGTGATTGTTAACACATCCTAGTCCATGTTGAAACTTGGATACCAAAAGATAAAACTGGGACCACTGTGTGGTGTCATGGAGATATAAAAGTGATCAATTTTTTGTTGGGTGTTGTGACGTGGCACTGAGTCATGTGTGCCACATAGCTGCCACATGATTATATTTTCATATAAAAAGAAGATATTGGTAACAGGAACATTTGAGTGTTGGAAAATGCTTTTGTTAGTGGGACATGAGGCTTTATCTTCTCCTTTCACTTATCATTATTCTTGTAATTTTCTTGATTGTGTTTGGGGCTTTTAAAGGCCATGAAAATCGTTATGGGAAATAAATTATAAAAATCTCGGGGTAAGTTAGAGCATTCGACTGAAAATTGCAATATCAGAATTAGTTCATATATTGTTAAGCTGTTAATACAAAGATACTATTTGCATTATGAAGAAAGTCTTGATCATAAATATGGTTCCAAATGGAGATACATTGTGTGCCCTACTTGCATGCCCCCTAAACCGACTCTTTTTCTGGGATGAGCAATTAATATGGTATAGAAGGTGATTCTAATACATGTTTTTAGATAGAAAGAACTAAACAAGAAGGATGATTTCAAGGACAGCTTCCACAAGGCCTCATAGTGAACATGGCTCATCGGCATGGAAATGTAAAAAAAAAATTCACGGTTTTTGATACCATACATTTATAGCATCACTTGGACAAGGGAAGCACAGACACACCAAAAAGGATACCGGTCTGACACCAAGACTCTACACTGACACACGTGTCCTACACGCCATGTGGTGTGTCGACAAAAAAACGACAAGTGCACTTTTTCGACACGAGGCACAAGCGACCTGACATGGCACAAGACTCCGCCCATGTAAAAAATGCCCAGTACCAATTGATTTAACCCCAATTGTTCAATATTCTCGTAACTTATTTTCCCATCTCTGTTTTCATCGCGAGTGGAAGATATATTATGATTTCAAATCTCTTATTTCTTTATGAACTAAAAATGGAAACTTGTCTTTTTATACGAGATGCACATTCTTTCATTTATGAAAACGTTGAATAAATTTTATTTTAGTTCATCATCTATCGCGATTGAAAATTCTATTATTTTATTTTTATACTTTTATGTTTTTTTCCATGCCCCAAATGCAATGCAGAACTCTTTACTAACTAACGAATTCCCGATCTCCATACCTGTATCCCGTGTCGCCAAATCCGTGTCTGTGGTTCCAAAATTCATATATATATCACGAGAAAAAATTTATCATCACTTATCTTGATAACACGAAAAGATTTCAAGAGTATTGGACTTTCACCTCGATATCCGATGGTGCAATCAACTACAATATCGAAATTATCGTTCTCCTGCAGTCCTAGCCAGCGCCCCCAAGACAAGTCACGCCCAATATTTAATTTTCCAGCATAAAATTATGGGTTTTTACATTAGAGTCCTTATGATATAACCAGCTTATAGAAAATAATTACTAATTGCATACTCAAGCATCTCAAGTGGTTCTATATATCTTGTACATAATTTTCATTTCCTTTTTTAGACCTATCATACTTATCCATAATGATCCGTTATATAACAGTTGGTTCCCAAAAGTATAATCATTATCCTTCTCTATCTATCATGAGTTGTGTCTAGCCCCTTTTCGATTGATCTCAATAGTTTGTCGCTACTCATTATGCCAATCAATTCTAGGTAACTTTCAATCTAATTTTTCATTCCAAAGTATTGGAGATCCTTGTCCACACAAAGTTTCCTACTGGGCATTGACATTTAATGTCATAGAAAATCTCAGGCATTGGAAAATAATTATATCAACTTCTTTTGAAATTAAATGATTAATCTCGTAATAACTCATATATAGTATGAATTGTCTTGTACAAAACTTGTCACTTTGCGGGTGATAGTTGTATTCAGACTTACTCCAGTTGCAAGATCATATTGAAAACTTCTCAAACAACGGTACTTTATTTCTAACCGTAACTTCTTTCAAATACAAATTTACTCGTTCCTCATTTGAATGCTTCTAATTTCCTGGAAGAAATTGTACTAATGATAACTCATAATTCCTACGGTCCGCGATAAATTCATTTATAAAATCTATTAGGATATTCTCTAATTTTTACTCGAAATTTAATGGTTATAGTAATACATTCGGTCTTTAGTGTTCATCTTCAATTCACTAACCCGTGAAATGTTTAGTTTTCCAACTCAAAATTTCTCTTTTTATATTAGGTTACGAATAGTCTCTTTAATATGATGCTCTATATTGGTACTTCTCATATGAATAAATTATTGCGAATGGTATGTGTCACTCACAATTATTCATTTAATCTTGCATCAACTAAAGTACAAATTTGGAAAAAATTCTTTAAATTCCTTTATTGTCCTTCTTACTCAGGAGCACTCTTCTTATCAATTCAGTCCCCTTTTTTAATTACTTTTCATTGGTTGACTTATGTTCTCGGTCACTAAGACTACACAACTATTTAATATCATTTTCCAATTGCGTGAACTCAACTATTGACTCTAGTTAATAACTTTATAATTCCTTTGGTCACCTTCGTCAAAGAGCCTAAAATTCGAGCCTCTTATTATAGCTTACAGTATACAAAAAAATATTACCTCTTTTGTAAGAAACTGAACATCAAAAGTTAAATATCTCAATCATACTCTTTCAATAGTCTCGAAGTATAAGAAACTCATTTTTCCTATTGTGTCTATGCACGTTTTAGTCCTTTATGTAGTTTATTGCTAAATATTACCAAAATTCATATATCCTAAAGTAGTTTTAAAACTTTTACTGATATAAACCTCTTCTTTAATTTTTCTCAACTATCTCGTGTTTGTTACTGGTATCACAATCTTGGAAACATATCTTAAACAACCTTTTCTAATATGAAAGTCTAAGAACACTCCCAGCTACATCATCATTTTAATGCTTTTTAAATATAACACTGCTTCAATGTTATCAAGGCGTATAAACACTTATATACTACTAACCATAAATCCTAAAATTATTTAAGAATCCTTCATTGAACCACATATTCTTGAGAATTTTTCTTAACACTTATATTACCTTTGAAGTTGGTGTGATCTCTTAAATCTTATGTAAATGATAATATCATTTTGTCATCGCAAATCCTAATTACAATGTCTCTAACTATTTTCTCAGGCCCAATTTATAAATTTCAAGAAAAACTTAATGTATCATTGAGCCAAAAGGCATCACTACAAAATTGTGAGGTCCAAGTAAATTGTAATCACTGATATTCGAGTCTCAAGTGAATCTTAAAAGATTAGGAAGTGTCCTACTTAACTAACCAATCTTAGGTAAAAGATACTAATTCGTAATTATCCTTTTTATTAAATTCCAATAATCTTTATAAAGGTGCATAGTTTCATCTCCTTTCTTTAGAAGAAACTCATATATTGTCCATTACAACACATGAATCTATGATTTTTTTATCATGTAACTCTTCTCATCATACAATTAGTTATTTCATTATAATTCAACTAGCATAATAATCTGTGCGAGGCACATGTCATTTTCTAGATTTTTTTTGTATACCATATAGTTATATTAGTAAAATTCTTGATCGTTTTGTTATTGATAAATATTGTATAACATCTAAAACATATCAAATACAAGTTGAGTATCTATTAGTCTGTATAATTTTCATGTAAAACATTAATAACACTCATAACATTTTTAATATATCTCATTAATTATAATACATATTTTCTTGCTTGTGTCGTTTAATTTATATTTACTAAATAAATATAAGCACGGTACTCATGTACTTGTAAAATGAAAAGATTGAAGTTAATACATCAAATATTGTCAATATATTTATAAAAAGAAACTAAAAATTAACATATATGTATATTGCATAATCGAGTAAATTTTTTAGTTTTGGTCAAATAAACCCGAAGTAATGAGATATTTTGTTACTAAAGTCATTACTAATTTACAACTACCTTGCTTAATTTAAAACAATTAGTAATGCATAATCAAAATGATCAAGACCTGTAATCATAATATTGAACAAAGTAAAATTTATATTACAATTAATATAAGTTTATTTTTTAAGAAAAATATTCTTTTTTTAATTGAACGTTTATGTTGATTTAATATCATTACTAATGTCTTAATTCATTAACTAAAGTTGACCCCGACCGTGTACTTAGCTTTTAATCCTCTCGATTATAAAAAGTTAATTTTATAAGATGTCAGATAATTGTCGATTCATAAATTAAAATTAACATAATCTATTTAGTATTTAACACATTGAAAAAAATTTAAATTTAATTAATCATTCCTATTTTCAGAACATAAAAGACTTTTGTTATTTTGTTCTAGTATATATATCAATAACTCTGAAATACATGATTAAAATTGAATTTTTTAATATAGGTAAAGATAAAGTCACATATGTGTGCATGCATGTAAATTATTATTTATTATATTTTCAAGTAAATTATGTTGGTCTCGTTTATTTATATGCTAGATATCTTCGTCGTGTATATATCTAATTGTTATTCAGTAAATTACTCAAAAAATATGTATTTATGATTATTCAAAAATTATAATTATCTAATAAATAAATTACAATTATTTTTATATCGTTGTCGTAGTTGCACTCACAATGAAACAATATCTATTTTTACTCAAAATAACATCAGTCATGCATGTGACATAAAAATAATTCATATATCGTAAAGACTAACTACTAATATTCAAAAGATTTTTTCTTCAAGAATCTGAAGGTAAATTTGTACTAATATAATCATTAAAATCATTTTGAAGTTTTTTCATTTATGATTCTAATATTTCTTTTTATAGTAACTTGCTAACATTGTATATTAGTTTTCTAAAATTAAATATTTTCAGTTTGATGATTTTTTTTAACTATTAGTTGAACTTGTTGATCATTTCAAAATATCTACTATTATTAATTTTTTTTATTTAGATAGCATAACATGGATTAAATCAAATAGTACAATACATTAGAGTTTTAACCTTTTTTCAAATAATTTAAAATAGCTGTATAATATTTTCCAACACTAAATTTTTTTTGTAATTTTATTATTGCTAATTTTAAATATATTTTTTTAAAATATTGAATTCTATAATTTTTCAAGTTTCTTATACATATATGTATATGATTACTTATAATAACCATATCAAACTGAATAATATAAAATTTAGGATTTGTTCACAAATATTTGAATATAAATATATCTTTAATTAAATAATAAAATAATAAACTATTTTTTTTATGAAAAAGCATCAAATGTCTTTCCATTTTTCAAATAACATGTTAATGAAAATAATTAATTTTACTTTATAACATGTTCATGAATTGGGTCAAATGGTTTTATGGTTCCTGTAATAAGAACGAAAGATTTGGAAATGAAAATAGCATGCTAAAGTTTAACTCTGGTACTTATGCACAACACACGATTGTTGATTTTGTTTTATAGAGCATGCTAGTTTTGATATCCAGTTTACACATATTTTGCTTATTTTCTAACGAGTTATAAATTCTGTTCCTATGACTGCTTTACTTTAAATTGTTTATTTGTTATTCATATAGTGGTACTGCCGAGCAATTGATTGCTCACCCTTGCAGAATGTTTTGTATATATGTATTGCAGATGCCTAGGAGACTCTTCCGTCGTAGTTATGGCAGGGTTCCATCAGAATTCAGCAAATTTGGCTCAAAACTGCCCTAACTACGACGGAAGAGTCTCCTAGGCATTTGCAATACATATATATAAAATATTCTGCAAGGGTGAGCAATCTATTGCTCAGCAGTACCACTATATGAATAACAAATAAATAATTTAAAGTAAATCAGTCATATGAACAGAATTTATAACTCGTTAGAAAATAAGCAAAACATGTGTAAACTGGATATCAAAACTAGCATGCTCTATAAAACAAAATCAACAATCGTGTGTTATGCATAAGTACCAGAGTTAAAGTTTAGCATGCTATTTTCATTTCCAAATCTTTCGTTCTTATTACAGGAACCATAAAACCATTTGTCCCGTTACGAGGACCCAATTCAGTTCTTATTAAAGAGTCTTATTCAATTACAGAGTGATTTATTAGCACGAGAGATGTTCCTCCTAATTTTAATTCTATTTTGTTAGCTGATTTAGTTGGGTAATAAAATCACATTTTTTGTGTAAAAAAAAATCTAGAAAACTTTAGAACCTCCTTACAAAATACTCCCCTCTCTATAGTCTCCGGTAGAGATTGGTATTATAATCTCGAGATTACTATTAAAGTAAAAAACAAAACTAAATAGTGTATTAAAGAAATGGGCCCTTAATGGGTTATTATCTATATTTTGGTTGAAAATAATTACAATGACATAATTAATAATATCTCATTCGAAATATAAATACTATTGAAAATTAATATAAAAATAATACTCTATCAGAATTAAAATTAAAAGTTACAACTTTCTATTCAAGATAAATATAATTTAAGAGAATAAAATAAAATTAGAGGTATCCTAATTAACATAAAATGATATTTAAATGAAGAACACCTTTTTAGATGAAATATATTAATATAGTGAGATATACAGTTAAACTCAAAAAATAATTTGTTAGCATAAGATGGTATATACTAAATTAAGTTAATCACCACTTAATACTATCTTAAGATAAAATGATAACATAACAAGATTAAGATATCTTTACTAAAAATTTAGGGGTTGGTGCCGAAGAAGGCTCGTGGCGCATGTGAATACAAATATCAATATTTATATTATTTAATATCCTTATTTTATTAGTTAGTAATTTAAACTTAATATAGATATAATTATTTAATTTTATTGAGAAGAGTATTTTATATCTAATAATTGTAATATAAATTTGTAGCAATTAATCTGATTTTAAAATGAGATCAATTACCTGATTTGTGAAGAATTAATAGGGGACTATAGAACTATGATTTTTCTTGTATTAATTATGTATAAGAAGTCAAGTAATATCAAAAAGAAAAAAAAGATCTAATATTTAATGAAGATTTCTTTGTAAAAAATCAGATATTATTTTCTTTATATAATTAAAGCATCTAAGATTCACAGCTTAAATGACTACACAAATTTTTATAATTTAAGTTATTGATTTTAAATTTTAGATTTTATGGTTAGCTGGCCAAATGAATAAAGAAATTTGATAATATAAGATAATCTTTTTTTTTTGAATTTTTGAGATTCGCGGGCCCAAATGAAAATATGCAGACTTCAACTAATATAAATAAGATGCTAGGGGTAGTTCTTTTGCACATAATATTTCTGCAATATCTTCATATATACTATAGCTTATTATTATTCACAGAGATAATATGGGACGCAGAGGAAAGGTTGTTTTTGCAAGAATTGCTGATGAGAAAAAGAGAAAAGAAAGCTTGAGAAAAAGAAAGTCAGGGCTATTGAAGAAGATGAGCGAGCTTACCATTTTATGCCGTATGGAGGCTGCAGTTGTGGTGTCTGACCGTGAGGATAATGAGCCAACGGTCTGGCCCTCAAAAGAAGAAGCAAAAGCTACAATAAACAAATTTCTGGATAGATCAGAAGTGGAAAGAAAATAACGTTCACACAATACCAAGAGCCTCTCACTACAAGGAAAACAAGTGTTTCAACCCGTTATCTGATACCTTAAAATTTCGTTGTCTATTGAGCCGCCGTCTCTTACATGGATCAAACAACGAGAAAAAACAGTTGTGTGAGTCATCTCACACAATGATCAGCCATCAACCCCCGTTGTATTACAACCAGGAAAAACAACGTATTTCCATACATTCTGTTGTAAGAAGAATAATTAGACATGTGTTAATAAAACATTGTGTATATGGTCACTAACAGTTTAAGAATAGAACATAACACACAACCCTTATTCTGATATATATATTGTCCTTCACGTTAACAAATAATACAAACGATAACCACCGTTGTATTACAATCAGAACAAACAACGGCGAGCACATAAGAAAATGTTGTTGGAATGTGGGTATATACAACGATTTACTTGAAATAGACAGTTGTTAGGTTTGTAGTTATTCAAGTGTTTCTGATAAAAAATGTATTGTGTGAGTATTCAGAATACAATAGTTTAGTTTTACAAATCTGTTGAGTGTAGCATATTGGTACAAGCTTTTTCGGCTATTAAGGCATTGTGGAAAACATATGTTACAACGTTTAGGTAAACTTAATGTTGTGTGTATTTTCTTTGAACAAAGCTTTATTCATTTGTAACATTTGTGGAAATAGCTACAGACAACAGTTTTATTCTATTAATATATCTTATTTGTTGACATTAAACAATGGTTTGGTAAGTTAAAATCATTGTTTTATTTTTTACACAAAATGGTTTGAAAATAATTATACACTTGTAAAATATACATCTCTTTGACAATAATTTACTAAATATTTCATACAAATATATGAAATATTTTATATAAAAATATGTACAGAACTATATAGAGTTTACAGTGATTTTCTTAAATAAAAGAATACATTTTTCTGTAAATAATTTCCTCCCATCTACAAAGTCCCATTGCGGCAAGAATGTTTGTGCTTGAGCTATTTCATTTAGTAGGTCTTGAGCATAATATCAAATTATTAGGAGATCTTTTGTCCTGGTGTTCCATGTGGAACTAGCAGAAAGTTTTCTCATTTCACATCCCTATGCACAATCTACACAAATAGCAGCTTACCTTAGTATATTAAATGTGATCAATAACTTTATCTAGGGAAGTTATATACAACTTCATATGTTGGGCTGAATCAGTAATAAAAAAAACACGAAGACACACCTAAGTCTCTTTCAAAATGGAAATGCAATTATACATACATCAAAACTTCTTATTGCAGAATAAATGATCCATGAGATTAGGTAGAAGTCATACATTATTTCTTTGATACACTTCACAATTGGAGACTTTCTATGTGGTTTTAGATTGAACAATATTTCTGCTGCTGCAACCACATGGACAGTGGAACCTTCAAAAAGAAAGTATCATCAGTCTCTAATAATTTAGAAGAAGGGCAGCGGCAATATGATGCAAAAAGTAACAAATCGACCTTTGTTTCGCACAAGAAAATCCTCAATCAATTTGATTAACGATTTTTCACGTAGAGTACTGCAGAAAAATAGTACAATTATTTAGTATAGAACTTATGAAACAAAGCATATAATAATAGTGTATCAATATAAGGGGGTAAAATAGAAAATGACCTTATTGGAGATGCCAATGCAGTACGGACATATTCTTCTAAAACCAAGATATCCAATCTGCCAAGAAACCATACCTATCAAAAAGTATATTATTTTTAATATCAAAAGCAAAAGATAAGATAAGATAATATGACTCTACAAAAGCTATTAGATTAAAAATCACTCGGATGTTAAATTGTTGGCCTAAGTACAAGATAACTCACATTAAGGAATGGAAAACTCAGCCACCTTTGCCTGGGAATTATCCCATTTTCTAGCCGTTGTATCCACCAAGTTTTTAGTATTCGAGTCTCTATTAGCAGTTTTTTCTTACATCTTCTTTTCTGAGAGAGGCATCTTAACCGTCATAGACATTAGTGCTTCATCGTCTAATTTGGTAGAAGAATCATACAACTTCATATATAACCTGCCCGAGAAGAACATAAAAGCTAATAGATAAAAACAACAGATGCTTGTAATATATTTTCATATGAAAGAAATGAAAAATTATTATTTCATAGTAAAATTCATTGTAATACTAAAAATTGAGCAACCTGTGTATTCATACACTAACAACTGAAAGAAATGGTTGAAAGGCTTTCATAGCCCAGCAAGTGTATATACCATAAAAGAACATTACACAACCATGGTGGCGTCATTGCTTGCTCTGTATTTGTGATTATTTGGACACTTGACAATTTGTAAGTAGCATAGGACAGTTGCCCAGTTTGTAAGTAGGCATAAATTTGTTGAATTTGTTTATAAACTACATTACCAAGAACATCCTCACCAACTACACAGGTGCACAAATGCTTTATAAAGGAGACTTTTACTTGTTCATTCAACATGATTGATTGAAAAGAAAAATAAAGACAATTGACTAAATACTGCTAAACAATATAAGAAAATCACCTAATGATTCCAGTAGCTGATTTATGAAAATATGAGCATGGATCTAGTGGCTCTTGACATCTCAATGATTCAACAAATGTATGAAGAGTCAGTTTCCCTAACTGCTAGAGCCGCTTGACTTGTGTTTTTGTTCCAATTTTCAAGTCTAACCAGAGATGACTCGACTAAGAAATAGCGAGAGGTTATACAAACACATAAACATAACTAACAACAAAATTTCAGATCCCATGAGAGAAAGGTAAAGGGAATACACAATTACAAAAAATAAAATGAAACATACAAACATATAAATCAATTTACACAGAAAGGTAATGGATATTAAATTTTTTCACATCAATATTATTTTTTTCATATGATTTGATTGTCGAAATAATATTTTATAAAATTCTGGAAAGAATTCCGTTTAAGAAAATAATATTTTTACTGGATTTTTGTTAAAAAATTGTAGAAGTTAAATTTTTATTTTTTAATTATTCATGAACATCACTAATATAAGTAAGCATTGGCATTATAGACTTACATAATCTAAAGAATTATTTTATAGATGTATATTTGTTATTTTTCACGTTAGATCACCTAAACCCTAATTTTAATTTTAATTTTTGGAAAGATAAACCATTGTCTACTGAACCAACTTTTAAATATTTAAAATTCTAATTTTCTTGTTAATTTTACTCTTACCGGATTTTCCTTATAATGTCATGCAAAAAAAGTTTAATTTTTTTATAATTTTTTCACATGACTAAAATCTATATAATTTAATATCCGTACAGTTGAATCATCTAAAAAATAAATTTTTAAAATAATATTTTGTAATTCGGGAATGAATCTCGTTTAAGGTGGTAGTACAAGTGTTTTATTTTAAAAATACTTGTATAAGGTAGATTAATACAACGTGCTTTTTCTAAAAACACTTGTTTGAATTGAACAATTAACAATGTAAATTTGAAGTGTAATTATTAGGTATATTTGTAGGTTAGCACACATATGATACGCCGAATAATATTATAACGAGTTATATCTGAAAAGTAGCACTATTAACATTCGTATATAATGTCAACTAAATCCGGATATCGTTACTATGACTTATATCTGTAAGTTAATATATAGATTATGTGCTGCTTTATGTTGTTATGAGTAATATTCGTAAGTTAACGCCATTAACATCTGTAGGAAGTCTACAAAACCAACAAATAGATATTACCAGTTATATTTTTAACTTAATCTACACGTTATGTCCTCATCAATGTGATAATCTAGTTGACGCTATTAATATTCGCGTAACGTCTAATCCGAATAGGTAAAAGAATTCAAAAAATCTATGAAAAAGATGATTTCAAATCTTAATAAACACAAATTAATTTGGTGTAAGTTATTGGTTACTCGTATAAATTAATAAATGGTGGCATATAAATATTCCGAAAAAAAATTAAAAACTAGTAAAAGTATAGACAACGGTTTTTTCCAAAATCATGTTGTGGTAAGTTACTTTACATAAGTGTTTTCTAGGAAATACCGTTGTTGGAATTCTACAACGGTTTTTTCTTTAAAATTGTTGTAGTATTATAAATTTTATAATAGATTATAAATATCGATAACGGTTGTCTGAATATTACAAGTGTTTTATTTTAAAAATACTTGTATAAGGTAGATTAATACAACGTACTTTTTCGAAAAACACTTGTTTGAATTGAACAATTAACAATGTAAATTTGAAGTGTAATTATTAGGTATATTTGTAGGTTAGCACACATATGATACGCCGAATAATATTATAACGAGTTATATCTGAAAAGTAGCACTATTAACATTCGTATATAATGTCAACTAAATCCGGATATCGTTACTATGACTTATATCTGTAAGTTAATATATAGATTATGTGCTGCTTTATGTTGTTATGAGTAATATTCATAAGTTTACGCCATTAACGTCTGTAGGAAGACTACAAAACCAACAAATAGATATTACGAGTTATATTTTTAACTTAATCTACACGTTATGTCCTCATCAATGTGATAATCTAGTTGACGCTATTAATATTCGCGTAACGTCTAATCCGAATAGGTAAAAGAATTCAAAAAATCTATGAAAAAGATGATTTCAAATCTTAATAAACACAAATTAATTTGGTGTAAGTTATTGGTTACTCGTATAAATTAATAAACGGGGGCATATAATTATTCCGAAAAAAAATTAAAAACTAGTAAAAGTATAGACAACGGTTTTTTCTAAAATCATGTTGTGGTAAGTTACTTTACATAAGTGTTTTTTAGGAAATACCGTTTTCGAAATTCTACAACGGTTTTTTCTTTAAGATTGTTGTAGTATTATAAATTTTACAACAGATTATAAATATCAATAACGGTTGTCTGAATGTTACAAGTGTTTTATTTTAAAAATACTTGTATAAGGTAGATTAATACAATGTGCTTTTTCGAAAAACACTTGTTTGAATTGAACAATTAACAATGTAAATTTGAAGTGTAATTATTAGGTATATTTGTAGGTTAGCACACATATGATACGCCGAATAATATTATAACAAGTTATATCTGAAAAGTAGCACTATTAACATTCGTAGATAATGTCAACTAAATCCTAATATCGTTATTATGACTTATATCTGTAAGTTAGTATATAGATTATTTGATGCTTTATGTTATTACGAGTAATATTCGTAAGTTAACGCTATTAACGTCCGTACGAAGTCCATAAAACCAATAAATAGATATTATAAGTTATATTTTTAACTTAATCTACACGTTATGTCCTCATCAATGTGATTATCTGTTGACGCTATTAATATTCGTGTAACGTCTAATACTAATAGGTAAAAGAAGTCAAAATTCTATGAAAAAGGTGATTTCAAATCTTAATAAACACAAATTAAGTTGGTGTAAGTTATTGGTTACTCGTATAAATTAATAAACGGTGGCATATAATTATTCCGAAAAAAAATTAAAAACTAGTAAAAGTATAGACAACGGTTTTTTCTAAAATCATGTTATGGTAAGTTACTTTACATAAGTGTTTTTTAGGAAATACCGTTGTTGGAATTCTACAACGGTTTTTTCTTTAAGATTGTTGTAGTATTATAAATTTTACAACAGATTATAAATATCGATAACGGTTGTCTGACTGTTACAAGTGTTTTATTTTAAAAATACTTGTATAAGGTAGATTAATATAACGTGCTTTTTCGAAAAACACTTGTTTGAATTGAACAATTAACAATGTAAATTTGAAGTGTAATTATTAGGTATATTTGTAGGTTAGCACACATATGATACGCCGAATAATATTATAACGAGTTATATGTGAAAAGTAGCACTATTAACATTCCTATATAATGTCAACTAAATCCTAATATCGTTATTATAACTTATATCTATAAGTTAGTATATAAATTATGTGTTGTTTTATGTTATTATGAGTAATATTCGTAAGTTAACGCTATTAACGTTCGTACAAAGTATGCAAAACCAACAAATAGATATTATGAGTTACATTCTTAATCTACACGTTATGTCCTCATCAGTGTGATTATCTGTTGACGCTATTAATAATCGTGTAACGTCTAATAGTAATAGGTAAATGAATTCAAAAATCTATGAAAAAGATGATTTTAAATCTTAATAAACATAAATTAATTTCGTGTAAGGTATTGGTTACTCGTATAAATTAATTAACGGTGGCATATAATTATTCCGAAAAAAAATTAAAAACTAGTAAAAGTATAGACAACGGTTTTTTCTAAAATCATGTTGTGGTAAGTTACTTTACATAAGTGTTTTTTAGGAAATACCGTTTTCGAAATTCTACAACGGTTTTTTCTTTAAGATTGTTGTAGTATTATAAATTTTACAACAGATTATAAATATCTATAACGGTTCTCTGAATGTTACAAGTGTTTTATTTTAAAAATACTTGTATAAGGTAGATTAATACAATGTGCTTTTTTGAAAAACACTTGTTTGAATTGAACAATTAACAATGTAAATTTGAAGTGTAATTATTAGGTATATTTATAGGTTAGCACACATATGATACGCCGAATAATATTATAACAAGTTATATCTGAAAAGTAGCACTATTAACATTCGTAGATAATGTCAACTAAATCCTAATATCGTTATTATGACTTATATCTGTAAGTTAGTATATAGATTATGTGATGCTTTATGTTATTACGAGTAATATTCGTAAGTTAACGCTATTAACGTCCGTACGAAGTCCACAAAACCAATAAATAGATATTATAAGTTACATTTTTAACTTAGTCTACACGTTATGTCCTCATCAATGTGATTATCTGTTGACGCTATTAATATTCGTGTAACGTCTAATACTAATAGGTAAAAGAAGTCAAAATTCTATGAAAAAGGTGATTTCAAATCTTAATAAACACAAATTAAGTTGGTGTAAGTTATTGGTTACTCGTATAAATTAATAAACGGTGGCATATAATTATTCCGAAAAAAAATTAAAAACTAGTAAAAGTATAGACAACGGTTTTTTCTAAAATCATGTTATGGTAAGTTACTTTACATAAGTGTTTTTTAGGAAATACCGTTGTTGGAATTCTACAACGGTTTTTTCTTTAAGATTGTTGTAGTATTATAAATTTTACAACAGATTATAAATATCGATAACGGTTGTCTGACTGTTACAAGTGTTTTATTTTAAAAATACTTGTATAAGGTAGATTAATATAACGTGCTTTTTCGAAAAACACTTGTTTGAATTGAACAATTAACAATGTAAATTTGAAGTGTAATTATTAGGTATATTTGTAGGTTAGCACACATATGATACGCCGAATAATATTATAACGAGTTATATGTGAAAAGTAGCACTATTAACATTCCTATATAATGTCAACTAAATCCTAATATCGTTATTATAACTTATATCTATAAGTTAGTATATAAATTATGTGTTGTTTTATGTTATTATGAGTAATATTCGTAAGTTAACGCTATTAACGTTTGTACAAAGTATGCAAAACCAACAAATAGATATTATGAGTTACATTCTTAATCTACACGTTATGTCCTCATCAGTGTGATTATCTGTTGACGCTATTAATAATCGTGTAACGTCTAATAGTAATAGGTAAATGAATTCAAAAATCTATGAAAAAAATGATTTTAAATCTTAATAAACATAAATTAATTTGGTGTAAGGTATTGGTTACTCGTATAAATTAATTAACGGTGGCATATAATTATTCCAAAAAAATAAAAACTAGTAAAAGTATAGACAACGGTTTTTTCTAAAATCATGTTGTGGTAAGTTACTTTACATAAGCGTTTTTTAGGAAATACCGTTGTTGGAATTCTACAACGATTTTTTCTTTAAGATTGTTGCAGTATTATAAATTTTACAACAGATGATAAATATCGATAACGGTTGTCTGACTGTTACAAGTGTTTTATTTTAAAAAAACTTGTATAAGATAGATTAATACAACGTGTTTTGTCGAAAAACACTTCTTTAAATTGAACAATTAACAATGTAAATTTGAAGTACTTGTGATTATATTTTTTGTTAATTATAAAGTAGATAATTAAACTATTTTGAAATATAAAATTTAAATATTTAATCTGGATGAAAGTGGATTTAATTAGAATTTGTAGTTTTAAAAAAATATAAAATTAATTGTTTGGAATTGTTTTTTAAATTGTTTAATATTTTTATTGTAATAAATCAGACAACGGTTTATTTGAACATTTTGTTGTGCAACATGTTTTTAAATTTGGTAAGAAAGACAACTGTTTTAAGAATTAGACCATTGTCCGCAAACACCTCATCAGTTTGGTATGACCCGTTATAAAGTGGTAGCACCCGTTATTGGTGGTAGAAATTTTCCATCACCTGCAGAAGGGCATCGACTTGAGATGAATCTTGGAGCTATGAAACAAACAGCTACTATTCCCCTGGCGCTGCAAACACCTAATCCACTTGTCATGGTGCCTAATTATTTAACAGGAGACAGACTTAACAGGAGCGGAGGGTATGGACAGACAAATATTGGTGCTGTGATGCAACATAATCTGTTTTCTTCTTCATTTATGCTACCAACTGCTCCGTTTGCTAACCCAATTCAAGTTCCAAATCCAGATCAGGCACCTCCTATGGTCTCACAGTGGCCATCAGTATACCAACCCGCAAGTGGCATAAACATAAATAATCTTACTGGTGGCGAAATTCTTTCATCACCTGCAGCGACGCCCCAAGGCCAATTGATTAATAATCAAGGTATGACAGAATTAGATCAAATTCCTCTTTCTTTATCTCAACCAACACCTGATTTGATTGTGATGTCACATGATACTTCAGCAGGAAACGGACTCAACATGACTGAGACATTTTATGGTGGTGTGATGCAACACAATCTACCATCTCCTTCATTTATGCGACCAGCTGCTCCAGTTGCTTACCCAATTCAAGCTCAGTATCCAGATCAGGCACCTCCCCTCGTCCCGCAATGGCCATCAGTACACCAACCTGCAAGTGGCCTTAACATAAATGATCTTGCTGATGGCTTGATTAATGGAAGCGGTCTGAATTCCACCAATGATGGGTTCAATAATGCAAGTACAAGAACATTGACGGGAGATGGCCATTTTAATGAAATAATTCAGCTTGCATCTCCTCCAAGTTTGCCTTTGGAACTCCCTCGCCGGTTAGGTCTGCCGACAGTTCCTCCGGTACAGCATGATGCAAGTGGTAGAGATATGCCTGGTAAAGAGAATAGTGGGAATACAACTGGATCTAGAGAATCTGGAACTGCATTTCTGGACGAAAGTAGATTTGATGCTGAATATTGGAATGAAATTGAGTTTCCAGAACATGCAATCTAATGCCTTAATCTGAGCAATATTAGTAATGGTACGAATAATGAAATGTAAGAAGTAAGATCTTGATGCTGCATTGGTGGATAAGACATACTGATGAAGAACCTATACTCCAGGTTGAAATGTCAGCCTCCTAAATTTACTTTGTTGATGTTGGTCTTTGCGTATGTATTTAACTAGATAGATTATTGTTTAATTTTCATTTTTATTATATTCTAAGAATGACGACACAATGATTCATGTAACCTTCAACTTAAAAGCATATGAATGGAAACATTATTTTCTTTTGGATTTTTATTACCAATGTCTAGCAAATAAGTGTTAAAGTATAAACTTAATTTCAAAACCCATAGAAAACACGCAAGTTGATACAAAAAGTATGGGAGTCCACAATTTCAAAACACACCATCTACTAAAACTACAAGAAAAATGTTCATTTTTGATCGATAAAATTGGTCACTTAAGATCAATTTTGGTCGAAAAACCGACCATTAACACATCCTAGTCCCTGCTGACGCTTGGATTCCAAGAGGTAAAAGGGGGAAGTGATCCATTTTTCGAAAAAGTGATTGTTAACACATCCTAGTCCATGTTGAAACTTGGATACCAAAAGATAAAAGTGGGACCACTGTGTGGTGTTATGGAGATATAAAAGTGATCAAATTTTTGTTGGGTGTTGTGACGTGGCACTGAGTCATGTGTGCCACATAGCTGCCACATGATTATATTTTAATATAAAAAGAAGATATTGGTAACACGAACGTTTGAGTGTTGGAAAATGCTTTTGTTAGTGGGACATGAGGCTTTATCTTCTCCTTTCACTTATCATTATTCTTGTAATTTTCTTGATTGTGTTTGGGGCTTTTAAAGGCCATGAAAATCGTTATGGGAAATAAATTATAAAAATCTCGGGGTAAGTAAGAGCATTCGACTGAAATATGCAATATCAGAATTAGTTCATATATTGTTAAGCTGTTAATACAAAGATACTATTTGCATTATGAAGAAAGTCTTGATCATAAATATGGTTCCAAATGGAGATACATTGTTTGTCCTACTTGCATGCCCCCTAAACCGACTCTTTTTCGGGGATGAGCAATTAATATGGTATAGAAGGTGATTCTAATACATGTTTTTAGATAGAAAGAACTAAACAAGAAGGATGATTTCAAGGACAGCTTCCACAAGGCCTCATAGTGAACATGGCTCATCGGCATGGAAATGTATAAAAAAAATTCATGGTTTTTGATACCATACATTTATAGCATCACTTGGACAAGGGAAGCACAGACGCACCAAAAAGGATACCGGTCTGACACCAAGACTCTACAGTGACACACGTGTCCTACACGCCATGTGGTGTGTCGACAAAAAAACGACAAGTGCACTTTTTCGACACGAGGCACAAGCGACCTGACATGGCCCAAGACTCCGCCCACGTAAAAAATGCCCAGTACCAATTGATTTAACCCCAATTGTTCGATATTCTGGTAACTTAGTTTCCCATCTCTGTTTTCATCGCGAGTGGAAGATATATTACGATTTCAAATCTCTTATTTCTTTATGAACCAGAAATGGAAACTTGTCTTTTTATACGAGATGCACATTCTTTCATTTATGAAAACGTTGAATAAATTTTATTTTAGTTCATCATCTATCGCGATTGAAAATTCTATTATTTTATTTTTATACTTTTATGTTTTTTCCATGCCCCAAATGCAGAACTCTTTACTAACTGGCGAATTCCCGATCTCCATACCCGTATCCCGTGTCGCCAAATCCGTGTCTGTGGTTCCAAAATTCATATATATATCACGAGAAAAAAATTATCATCACTTATCTTGATAACACGAAAAGATTTCAAGAGTATTGGACTTTCACCTCGATATCCGATGGTGCAATCAACTACAATATCGAAATTATCGTTCTCCTGCAATCCTTGCCGACGCCCCCAAGACAAGTCACGCCCAATATTTAATTTTCCAGCATAAAATTATGGGTTTTTACATTAGAGTCCTTATGATATAACCAGTTTATAGAAAATAATTACTAATTGCATACTCAAGCATCTCAAGTGGTTCTGTATATCTTGTACATAATTTTCATTTCCTTTTTTAGACCTATCATACTTATCCATAATGATCCGTTATATAACAGTTTGTTCCCAAAAGTATAATCATTATCCTTCTCTATCTATCATGAGTTGTGTCTAGCCCCTTTTCGAATGATCTCAATAGTTTGTCGCTACTCATTATGCCAATCAATTCTAGGTAACTTTCAATCTAATTTTTCATTCCAAAGTATTGGAGATCCTTGTCCACACAAAGTTTCCTACTGGGCATTGACATTTAATGTCATAGGAAATCTCAGGCATTGGAAAATAATCATATCAACTTCTTTTGAAAGTAAATGATTAATCTCGTAATAACTCATATATAGTATGAATTGTCTTGTACAAAACTTGTCACTTTGCGGGTGATAGTTGTATTCAGACTTACTCCAGTTGCAAGATCATATTGAAAACTTCTCAAACAAAGGTACTTTATTTCTAACCGTAACTTCTTTCAAATACAAATTTACTTGTTCCTCATTTGAATACTTCTAATTTCCTGGAAGAAATTGTACTAATGATAACTCATAATTCCTACGGTCCACGATAAATTCATTTATAAAATCTATTAGGATATTCTCTAATTTTTACTCGAAATTTAATGGTTATAGTAATACATTCGGTCTTTAGTGTTCATCTTCAATTCACCAACCCCTGAAATGTTTAGTTTTCCAACTCAAAATTTCTCTTTTTATATTAGGTTACGAATAGTCTCTTTAATATGATGCTCTATATTGGTACTTCTCATATGAATAAATTATCGCGAATGGTATGTTTCACTCACAATTATTCATTTAATCTTGCATCAACTAAAGATTTGGAAAAAATTCTTTAAATTCGTTTATTGTCCTTCTTACTCAGGAGCACTCTTCTTATCAATTCAGTCCCCTTTTTTAATTACTTTTCATTGGTTGACTTATGTTCTCGGTCACTAAGACTACACAACTATTTAATATCATTTTCCAATTGCGTGAACTCAACTATTGACTCTAGTTAATAACTTTATAATTCCTTTGGTCACCTTCGTCAAAGAGCCTAAAATTCGAGCCTCTTATTATAGCTTACAGTATACAAAAAAATATTACCTCTTTTGTAAGAAACTGAACATCAAAAGTTAAATATCTCAATCATACTCTTTCAATAGTCTCGAAGTATAAGAAACTCATTTTTCCTATTGTGTCTATGCACGTTTTAGTCCTTTATGTAGTTTATTGCTAAATATTACCAAAATTCATATATCCTAAAGTAGTTTTAAAACTTTTACTGATATAAACCTCTTCTTTAATTTTTCTCAACTATCTCGTCTTTGTTACTCGTATCACAATCTTGGAAACATATCTTAAACAACCTTTTCTAGTATGAAAGTCTAAGAACACTCCCGGCTACATCATCATTTTAATGCTTTTTAAATATAACACTGCTTCAATGTTATCAAGGCGTATAAACACTTATATGCTACTAACCATAAATCCTAAAATTATTTAAGAATCCTTCATTGAACCACATATTCTTGAGAATTTTTCTTAACACTTATATTACCTTTGAAGTTGGTGTGATCTCTTAAATCTTATGTAATTGATAATATCATTTTGTCATCGCAAATCCTATCCTAATTACAATGTCTCTAACTATTTTCTCAGGACCAATTTATAAATTTCAAGAAAAACTTAATGTATCATTGAGCCAAAAGGCATCACTACAAAATTGTGAGGTCCAAGTAAATTGTAATCACTGATATTCGAGTCTCAAGTGAATCTTAAAAGATTAGGATGTGTCCTACTTAACTAACCAATCTTAGGTAAAAGATACTAATTCGTAATTATCCTTTTATTAAATTCCAATAATCTTTATAAAGGTGCATAGTTTCATCTCCTTTCTTTAGAAGAAACTCATATATCGTCCATTACAACACATGAATCTATGATTATTTTATCAAGTAACTCTTCTCATCATACAATTAGTTATTTCATTATAATTCAACTAGCATAATAACCTGTCCGAGGCGCATGTCATTTTCTAGATTTTTTTTGTATACCATAGTTATATTAGTAAAATTCTTGATCATTTTGTTATTGATAAATATTGTATAACGTCTAAAACATATCAAATACAAGTTGAGTATGTATCGGTCTGTATAATTTTCATGTAAAATATTAATAACACTCATAACATTTTTAATATATCTCATTAATCATAATACATATTTTTTTGCTTGTGTCGTTTAATTTGTATTTACTAAATGAATATAAGCAGGGTACTCATGTACTTGTAAAATGAAAAGATTGAAGTTAATACATCAAATATTGTCAATATGTTTATAAAAAGAAACTAAAAATTAACATATATGTATATTGCATAGTCGAGTAAATTTTTTAGTTTTGGTCAAATAAACCCGAAGTAATGAGATATTTTGTTACTAAAGTCATTACTAATTTACAACTACCTTGCTTAATTTAAAACAATTAGTAATGCATAATCAAAATGATCAAGACCTGCAATCGTAATATTGAACAAAGTAAAATTTATATTACAATTAATATAAGTTTGTTTTTTAAGAAAAATATTCTTTTTTTAATTGAACGTTTATGTTGATTTAATATCATTACTAATGTCTTAATTCATTAACTAAAGTTGACCCCGACCGTGTACTTAGCTTTTAATCCTCTCGATTATAAAAAGTTAATTTTATAAGATGTCAGATAATTGTCAATTCATAAATTAAAATTAACATAATCTATTTAGTATTTAACACATTGAAAAAAATTTAAATTTAATTAATCATTCCTATTTTCAGAACATAAAAGACTTTTGTTATTTTGTTCTACTATATATATCAATAACTCTGAAATACACGATTAAAATTAAATTTTTTAATATAGGTAAACATAAAGTCACATATGTGTGCATATATGTAAATTATTATTTATTATATTTTCGAGTAAATTATGTTGGTCTCGTTTATTTATATGCTAGATATCTTGGTCGTGTATATATCTAATTGTTATTCAGTAACTTCCTCAAAAAATATGTATTTATGATTATTCAAAAATTATAATTATCTAATAAACAAATTACAATTATTTTTATATGGTTGTCGTAGTTGCACTCACAATCAAACAATATCTATTTTTACTCAATATAACATCAGTCATGCATGTGACATAAAAATAATTCATATATCGTAAAGACTAACTACTAATATTCAAAAGATTTTTTCTTCAAGAATCTCAAGATAAATTTGTAGTAGTATAATCATTCAAATCATTTTGAAGTTTTTTCATTTATGATTCTAATATTTTTTTTTATATTAACTTGCTAACATTGTATATTAGTTTTCTAAAATTAAATATTTTCAGTTTGATGATTTTTTTAACTATTAGTTGAACTTGTTGATCATTTCAAAATATCTACTATTATTAATTTTTTTTATTTAGATAGCATAACATGGATTAAATCAAATAGTACAATACATTAGAGGTTTAACCTTTTTTCAAATAATTTAAAATAGCTGTATAATATTTTCCAACACTAAATTTTTTTTGTAAATTTATTATTGCTAATTTTAAATATATTTTTTTAAAAAATATTGAATTCTATAATTTTTCAAGTTTCTGATACATATATGCATATGATTACTTATAATAACCATATCAAACTGAATAATATAAAATTTAGGATTTGTCCACAAATATTTGAATATAAATATATCTTTAATTACATAATAAAATAATAAACTATTTTTTTTATGAAAAAGCATCAAATGTCTTTCCATTTTTCAAATAACATATTAATGAAAATTATTAATTTTACTTTATAGGTGTAGTTTATTTTTTTCTAAAGAGAATGAAAAAATAGACCTTTAGGAGAACATTCACCATCATTGAATAATATTAATAAATAAATCGATTTAGTATATTTTCATATTTTTAACGGAACTTGTGACATCTCATGTCAAATTTTAAATATATTTAAATATTTGATCAAGTTCCAGATGTAATAATGTAAAATCAGTCAGTCAGTAATTTTGATACATAATATCAATTGACTTGACCGTATAAAGAACTCAAAAATATTAATTTTTATTAATATCAGATATTATAAAATTTATCGTTATTGGTAAGATATTCTCGTCGAGTTCGTAATTTAAATATATTAAACCTTGATAATGATTATGTATTTTCGGCACAGTCATGTAGTCAAATTTCGAGTATTTTTTCAAAATGGGTAAAATTGTGATTTTGAAGTTATTAATATTTTCTATATATAATAAGAGACCATGGTGATAATTTCATGAGATTAAAAAGTCTCATTGAAATGACTAATTTACCCCTGTACTTTAAATTTATATAAAAAGTTGTTGGGAAGAATTGAACCCGAGTCGTTACATTCACAAGCACATCACCTTGCCGCTGCACCACACAATTACTTAGGTTTTCCATCATACACATGATATTTGAGTGTCATAAATAGCGACAATTTATAAACATGATTACTAAAATATTTGGTAATATTTCGAGTATTTTTTGAAAAATGGGTCAAGTTGTAACTTTGAATTCGAAATAAATCAAAATACGCTAATTATAAATGATCTAAATATGTAGTACATGTATATATTATTTATATAAGTGTATCTATTTTTAACATATAAAAAATATTTATATGTAGAATTTATTTTTTATTAAAAATATATGAGACATATTTTTCAAATTAAAAATTGTTTAATAAATGAGGGAATGATTCGTTTATATACTATTCTTAACTTTATATCTCAAACTCAATTGTTCAAAACTAACTCTACAAATATTTTAGTAATCGTGTTTATAAATTGTCGCTATTTAAAACAGTCACATATTATGTGTATGATGAAAAACTTCAGTAACAGTGTGGTGCGGTGGTAAGATGATGTGCTCGTGAATGTAACGATTCGGGTTCAATTCCTCCCAAAGGTTACATTCACAACTTCATTTGAGTATCTTTGAGGTCTTCATAGGTATTTACAGGCAAATCATTTAGTTAAATTTCGAGTATTTTTTGAAAAATGGGTCATATTCTAATTTTGAATTTGAAATAAATCGAAATACGCTAATTATAAATTATAAATTATCTAAATATGTAGTACACGTATATATTATTTATATAATTGTATCTATTTTCAATATATAAAAAATAATTATATGTAAAATTTATTTTTTATTAAAAATATATATTAAAAATATATGAGACATATTTTTCAAATTAAAAATTGTTTAATAAATGAGGGAATGATTCGTTTATATATTATACTTAACTTTATATGTCAAATTCAATTGTTCAAAACTAACTTTACAAATATTTTAGTAATCATGTTTATAAAATGTCGCTATTTTGACGACACTCATATTATGTGTATGATGAAAAACTTCAGTAACAGTGTGGTGCAGTGGTAAGATGATGTGCTTGCGAATGTAACGACTTGGGTTCAATTCCTCCCAACAACTTTTTTTATATAAATTTAAAGTATAGGGGTAAAATAAAGTATAGGGGTAAATTAGTTATTTCAAAATAATTTTTTAATCTCATGAAATTATCACCATATTCTCTTATTATATATAAAAGAGATTCATTTTGCATGATATTTTGAATTAAATTATAGTACACACTAGCAAATCTTTTACAACTCTACTTTTTCTATGGGGTGAAAATTGCGGTAATTGCTTAGGGAGCATATTTAAACTCATTAAATTGAAATTCCTTGGATCATATAGGTTAAGATAACTTTAGTTAAAATGACATTTTGATCCTATATAGTATATCTCACTATCATATTAAAAGGGCGTGCATTTATCTTATTTCTTGAGGATGTGTTCTTCGACAAAATCTTCATTCCCTCATTTAGAATAATGTATTTTTCAAGTTGAACAACAATTCTTATTCATGTTTTTATCATATGGTTTTGGCTGCCATCGTGTATTCGTCTCACATACAGCTGATATGGTCGACATTGAATCCAGATGACTTCTTATAGGTAACTAGACTTTAAGTTTCTCCTTACAAATGTCATAAATTATAGTTTGTCCTCATTTAGATTATTGATCAATTATTTAGTTATAGATCTTGGTTGATCCTTCTACCTTCTCATTATCTATCAATATGGTCATCTCTGACTTGGTTAAACTATTTGTGTACTTCAGGTTTGGTCCTCGTCAAACTCTCATTTCTATCGAGTCCAGCAACTTCTTGCTCATATTTTTAATTTTACTTATTAACCTAAAAATATTCTTTAACTTACTTTTCTTTCCAACTGAATCCTCGACCGAAATATGATTGTTTCCACTTGCCTCTAATATCGCTCTCAAAACCAAAAATGGGTAGTTAATATGTGCTAAAATATTAAAACCCTTGTAAAGTATTTGACCTTATTTCTATTGGTATCGTAATGATGAAGCAATTCTGCAAAGTTCAATCCTTTTAGTTTCGTTACAAACTCCTTTTGATAACATTGCCTTTTTTCGTTATCTAAGTAGTAGTGATTGTATTCTCATTTCAGTCAGCACAAATAGAAAAATAATTTTCATTCATCTGGAATCTCTAGTCCTTTAAAATCTAAAATATTTTTTAATTTAAGGGCAATATTCCAAATCATGTTTTACAGGTATCAGAGGTATTAATTCCCAAAGGATATAATCAAGGGATATATTTTTTTATAGGACTCCTTAATTTGGTTTCGGTTCGAGATCTTATTTTTTATTTTGGTTTCTGATCCAAAATATCTTCACCTTGATTTTGGTCAGGTTTAGTTTGGGTGGTCATTCGAATATATCACTTCGATAATATCTCTCTAAAACATTTATAATAACTTTTTAGGACATGAGGATCAAATAGGTGGGGTAAATATAACTAAGTAAAACAATTATCGTATTTCGAATTAAAAAATGTTTAAACATGGTTTCTCACGGTGTAAGTGTGAGAAGTGTCGCAACCAAGTTATGTAGAGGATATAATTAGGTGTCTGAACATGTATAAGCTATAGTGGTTCTTCAACAGGTTTGATAGGTATATCTCCATATGCTTTTATATTTGTATCTTCTTATCTTAAATTTCAATATTAAAATCTTAATGTTGTACTTTCTTCTCAACTGATAGCATGCAGATAGCCACCAACCAAATAGTTAATAATCCATCCATAACATAGCTAATGTTTTGCATAGGGTGGAAAAAATCCAATTTGTAGAATCCTTTCTTTTGAACTCCAAAAGGTATAAAATCTGATTAAATATGTTAAACATCAAATCTTAATTTTTTTAAAAAAAACTAAGTTACCCTTTAACTATTATAGTTTAATCGAAAGATCAGTTATATATTATATCATTTCCTGATGGGAAACAATCACTTTCCATCAATCAGTAATATATGTTACATACATCCAACTTCACTTCATTTCTTACTTTAAAAGAACTCACTTCAATCATTCCTCTATTTCCATACTGAATTCTTAGAATCTCAATACCACGTATAAGATACTAAGAATGAGCTCTAAAGATACGAATGGTGAGCTAGTGTTATGATGTATTATTACTAATGATTAGTGCGCAAAATTGATTTCTTGAGCTTCTCATTCAATAGGAAAGTTTCAACACTCCATAATTTTATCACTTCAATCTTTTACATTAAATACTAATCCAAAAAAGGAAAAACTGAGTGATCAATATGATCAGTGAACATCTGGTACATAATCGTTAGGACAATCATCAAAGTACATAAATTGGCCGGCCTTTATTACCCTAATGACACGTAAAAGACCAATTGGTGGTGTTCGATCAGACCTCTGTCACACAGGCAAATAATCTTTATCCCCTATATGTATTGGTTTGTTCATCTTAGTTATAATAAAGTATGTTTAAGGTGAAAAAGGATATAAGAAAGGATCATAATTCCAAAAGTTCGTATAGTGGGTTACCCCCTAATCAATGTGGTTACCTTTAAACGAACAAGGAAAATCTCTATGCAATTTATAAGAACCATCACAATAGTCATGAATGAGGTTACTAACATAACGATTTCTAATATAAAACTACTTATATGCTCGCAATTCTTCGCAACATGTAAGGAAAGAAAATATCTAAAACAAAATGTACGATTTCAAGAAAAGCTTATGGATGAAATCATATACGCCGATATCACGTTCCAGAAATTCTTTAATGGTTTCGCCTTGATTGTGAACCACAGATTCGGGTCATCACATCATTCAGTGCAACAAAGACATGTCTTATCATTATAACTCAGATACAATACAGATATACTTAAAAATCTTATTACAACTACCCCACGGATCTAGGGATACACATATGGTCACTTTACCCCTCTCTAAACCTTATTACAAATCTTCATATTTATAATTCTTATACCAATTATTTAACAAGAGTGTAAAGTAGTTTTAGCGAGTACTTGTGGCACGGAGGATCTAGCTATGGCCGCATGTACTCGGAGTTTTCGCTTCCTCTTCTCTTGCAGCTTGGCGAGTTCATCATTTTCAAGTGTAACGGCTAAAAAGTGTAAAAGAGGGAGACTGAGCACTTAAAAAAGTCTAGAAAATTTTAGAACCTCCTTATAAACTACTCCCCTCTCTATAGTCTCGTGTAGAGATTGGTATTATAATCTAGAGATTACTATTAAAGTAAAAAATAAAACTAAATAGTAAATTATATAATTAAAGTATATTAACGAAATGGGCCTTTAATGGGTTATTATCTATATTTTGGTTGAAAATAATTACAAGGACATAATTAATAATATCTCACTCGAATTATAAATACTGTTGAACATTAATATAAAAATAATAGTGTATCCATAATTTAAATTAAAAGTTACAACTTCCTATTCATGATAAATATAATTTAAGAGAATAAAATAAAATTAGAGGCATCCTAATTAACATAAAATGATATTTAAATGAAGAGCACCTTTTTTGATGAAATATATTAATATAGTGAGATATACAGTTAAACTCGAAAAATATTTTTTTGGGATAAGATGGTATATACTAAATTATGGTATTCACCACTTAATACCATCCTAAGATAAAATGATAAAATAACAAGATTAAGATATCTTTACTAAAAATTTGGGGGTTAATACAAATATCAATATTTATATTATTTAATATCCTTATTTTATTAGTTAGTAATTTAAAATTAATATAGATATTATTATTTAATTTTAATCAAAAGAGTATTTTATATCTAATAAATAGCCACAAATTTGTTATTATAACAACACAATAATGAATTAAAATTACAATTAAAAGAACTCATAAATGATCCCATTAATTAAGAGTTTGATAAAAATAATTCCATTATATGAAAAGATATTATTAGGCTTAAATTTAAAATTTTTACCCCTTGATTAACTCCACTCCAAAGATTATTAATCCACTTTTGATTTCTATTACTACCCAAAATCAATAATCCTAAATTTAGTTGTTGTTTTGTGAGAATGAATTTGTAGTCTTCACAATAATTCTAAAACCAATTCAATCAATCAAAGTATTAGGGAAGAAGTGCTTAGCCCCTTAACAATATAGATGTAAATAAGTCTAGAAAACTCCAAACCTCCCCATAAAATACAACCCTCTTTATACTCTCTTCTAAAGATTACTATTATACTCAAGAGATTACTATTAAAGTCAAAATAAAACTAAATAGTAAATTATATAATTAAAGTTCATTAAAGAAATGGGCCCTTAATGGGCTATTATCTATATTTTGGTTCAAAATAATTACAAGGCCATAATTAATAATAGCTCATTCGAATATTAAATACTATTGAACATTAATATAAAAATAATAGTTTATTGAGAATTTAAATTAAAAGTTACAACTTTCTATTCAATGTAAATATAATTTAAGATAATAAAATAAAATTAGAGGCATCGTAATTAACTTAAATGATATTTAAACAAAGAGCACCTTTTTAGATAAAATATATTAATGTAGTGAGATATATAGTTAAAATCGAGAAATAATTTATTGGGATAAGACTGTAGGTAGTATATAAAAGTATTCACCACTTAATACCATCTCAAAATAAAATGATAAAATAAAAAGATTAAGACATTCTCAATAAAACTTTGGCGGTTTTTACACCTCCCTTATGAACACTCGTCATGAACAAAGAGCGACATTTGATCCAAATTTTGCTTTACAGCTTTCGAAAAGATTCTTCCATCTTATGACTCCTTCAAAACCATTTTCATATTTCTACTTCTCAGAACCTTTACATTTTAATCCACTATTTTCACATATATATTTTCATAAATTATGTAATACTATATATCTTTAACGGTTGAATGTCAATATCATGATTATGCGCATAGTATTAACTTCTAAAACATAATGAATATATTGGAGTCCTTATGGTATAACTAACTTATAGAAAATAATTACTAATTTCTTACTCAAGCGTCTCGAGTGGTTCTATATATCTTGTACCTAATTTTCATTTCCTTTTGTTAAACCTATCATACTTATCCATAATGATACGTTATATAACCGTTTGTTTTCAAAAATATAATCTTTATCCCTCTCTATCTACCTTAAGTTGTGTCTAGCCCCTTTTCGAATGATCTCAATAGTTTGTCTCTAATCATTATGCTGATCAATTCTAGGTAACTTTCACTTTAATTTTTCATTCCAAAGTATTGTATATCCTTGTGCACAAAAAGTTTCCTACTAGGCCTTGGCATTTATTTTCATAGGCAATCTCAGGCAATGGTAAATAATTATCTCAACTTCTTTGAAATCAAATGATTAATCTCGTAATAACTCGTATATAATATGAATGTCTTGTACAAAACCGTCACTTTGCGGGTAATAGTTGTATTCAGACGTACTCTAGTTCCAATATAATATTGAAATCTTCTCAAACAACGGTATTTTATTTATAACCGTAAATTCTTCCAAATACAAATTAACTTGTTTCTTATTTGAATGCTTCTAATTTCGTTGAAGAAATTGTACTAATAATAACTCATATCACATCATGATTACTACGATCCGCGGTAAATTTATTTATAAAATCTATTACGATATGCTCTATTTTTTATTTGGAACTTTAATGGTTATAGTAATATATTCGGTCTTTAGTGTTCATCTTCAATTCACTAACCCTTGAAATGTTTAGTTTTCTAACTCAAAATTTCTATTTTTAAATTAGGTCTCGAATAGTCTCTTTAATATCCTAGTCTATATTGGTACTTCTCGTATGAATAGAATATCGTGAATTGTATATTTCACTCACAATTATTCATTTAATCTTGCATAATCTAGAGTAAAAATTTGGAAACAATTCTTTAAATTCATTTATCATCCTTCTTACTCAAGAGAACTCTTCTTATCAGGACTGTCTTCTTATCAGTTCAGTCCGCTTTTTTAATTACTTTTCATTGGTCGACTTATTTTCTCGGTCAATTGGACTACACAACTATTTAAATCATTTTCCAATTACGTGAACTCAACTCTTGACTCTAGTTAATAACTTCATAATTCCTTTGGTCACCTTCATCAAAGAGCCTAAAATCTCCGGCCTTTTTTTATAACTTACAGTATACAAAACAGTATTACCTCTTTTGTAAGAAACTCAACGTCAAAAGTTGAATATCTCAGTTATACTCTTTCAATAGTCTCGAAGTATAAGAAACTCATTTTTCCTATTGTGTCGATACACATCTTAGTCCTTTATGTAGTTCATTGAAATATTACCAAAATTCATATATCATAAAGTAGTTTTAACACTTTTACTAATAAAACCTCATCTTTAATTTCACTCAACTATCTCGTCTTTGTTACTGGTTCACAATCTTGGAAACATATCTTACGCAACCTTTTCAAGTATCCTCAAACTCTAAGAACACTCCAAGCTACATCATCATTTTAACACTTTTCAAATATAACAGTGCTTCAATGTTATCAAGGTCTATAAACACTCATATACTAATAAGCATAAATCCTAAAATAATTTAAGAATCTTTTATTGAATTAATCACATATTCTTAAGAATTTTCCTTAACATCATTGCGTAGTATTTTCACTATATTACCTTTGAAGTTGGTATGATCTCTTAAATCTTATGTACATGATAATATCATTATGTCATCATAAATCCTAATTACAACGTCTCTTAAAGTTGGTATGATCCTATCTCCCCTTATTTGTTTATTCTGTGTGCGGAAGGATTGCCAGCCATGATTAAGAAGTATGAGATGAGGAAACAAATCCAAGGAATAAAAATTTGCACGGGGATCCGAGCATAACCCACATGCTCTTTGCCGACGATTGTTATCTTTATTACAAAGCAGATGAGCAAGGTGCAGGTAGAATGATGGATCTTCTGTAGAAATTCGAAGCTGCTTCAGGATAGAAGATTAATCAGGAAAAATTATTGAATATAATAAAGATAGGATATGCCAATTAATGCGAATTGTGGAGGTAGGAGATAATACCATGTATCTGGGGTTTCCTAATATGCTGGGTAGAAACAAAAACTCATTGTTGAATTTTCTTAAAAGTAAAGTTGAAGCTCGGATTCAATGTTGGGATGGTAGTGTTATTACTCAAGGTGGAAAAGAGGTCCTAATCAAATCGGTAGCGCAAACCCTGCCCAGCTATGCAATGTCTGTTTTTTTGTTACCCATGGAAGTCTCGAAAGATATCGAGAGGCAACTTATTAAAAACCGGTGGTGCTCGAATACCAAGAAAAATCGATCAATTCACTGGATGGGATGGGAGATATTGAGTAACCACAAATCAGTAGGGCGTATGGGATTCCGATATCTCAGAGATTTTAATTAAGCACTTCATGGAAAATAGGGTTGGCGATTTATGATACGCACGAGGGCTTAGTAAGCAGAGTTTGTAAGACCTATTATTTTCCTACCAGGAGCTTCTTGGAGTCAACAAGGGGTAATAACTCAAGCTATATCTGGAGAAGTATTTGGGAGTCAAGGTATGTTCTTAGAGCTGGCTTGAGGTGGGTGATTGGTTCTGAAAATGATATCAGTATTTTAGGACAACCTTGGGTGGGTGATGATGTCAATCCGTATGTCTTAACGGACCCAATGCATCTGACAAACTACCCGATAGCGAATCTGTTTGAATGTAATAAAAGGGAGTGGGATGTGGAGGTAGTAAAAGACATGTTTGATAGTCGGGACCAGGGTGGTATCCTCAACACAAAAATTGGCGGAGCTGATATTCATGATCATTTATACTGGTGTAAGGAGAATTTGGGAATATATTCTGTAAGGAGTGTGTACAGGTTACTGCAATTTCAAAAAGGTTTGTGGAATGTTCAAGATAATAATAGTCTATGGAGAAAGATTTGGTAAGTAAAAGCTCCAATGAAGGTTCTGAATTTTATATGGAGAACAGTCTCAAATGTCTTGCCTACTAGAAGTTTGCTAGTGATTAAATGTGTTCCAGTTCAGAACGTGTGTCCATTCTGTAATACTAATGATGAGTCAGTAATTCATATTCTTGTCTGATAGAAATGGACATGAAGAAGATTGTATATTACTAATAGAGAATGTTTATACAGCATCAAGTTGGAGAACTAACAGAGTTTGTTACATCTCAGTGAATTGATTTACCTCTCCTCTACTAACAAATACTGACAATATATTGCTCTAACAATCTCAACTAACTTAGATGATAAGGCTTGCTGAGCTGTCACTATTTACTAAACTGTATGAGTAGCTGTGATAACACCTTTATAAGTAACATCCCCCTCCAAGTTAGGTGTTGAGAACAAATTGCAGACACCTAACTTGGAAAGAAGATAAGAAAGCAGAGAAGAACCCAGAGCTTTAGTAAACACATTAGCAGTTTGCTCAATAGAAGGAACATGCTAAGTGGTAACTAGATCTTGCTGCAACTTTTGACAAACCAAGTGACAATCAATGTCAATATGCTTGGTACGTTCATGAAAAATAGGGTTTGAAGCAATGTGCAATGTAGACTTGTTGTCACAGAATAGAGTAATGGGGGTTAAATGAGACACAGACATTTCAGTAAGCAGGGAGACAATCCAGGTAAATTCGAAACAAATATCTTCCAAGGCACGATACTCTTCCTCGGCCGAAGATTGAGAAACAATATGTTGTTTCTTACATTTCCAAGAGACTAAAGAATCCCCCAGTAGCACACAATAACCTGTAAGGGACAATCGAGTATTAGGGCCACTAGCCCAGTCAACATCACAATAGGACGTGATGGACAAATAAGGATGGAGGAGAACAACAGTCCCTGACCATAACTGCCATGAAGATACTTCACATCTTTGAGAGTAGCATGCCAATGAGCCTCCCTGGGTGTATTCATGAATTGAGCTAAGAAATGCAGTGGATAAGATAAGTCGGGACGAGTAATAGTATGATATATAAGACGACCCACAAGCCGACGATAAGGAGTGACATCAAGTAAAAAGGAGGTCGTGTCATCTCCCAACAATATATGATATTGTTCCATTGGAATACATGTAGCCTACATCCCAAACACCCATGTATCTTTAAGAATATCAACAATGTACTTGTGTTGCGTCACAAAAATCCTGTTAGAGGAATGAGATAATTTAAGGCCCAAGAAATAAGTAAGATGACCCAAGTCCTTGATCTTGAAGTCGTGACCCAAGAACTGAACTATATCTCATCAAGTAAATCTGAAATATTACCAGTTAAGAGCATGTCATCGACATAGATGAGCAGAAACACAATAGTTTTACCTCAAGAAAAATGAAACAAACTCGAATCACAAACAATCTGCACAAACTCAAACTTCAATAATGCTGAAGACAGGGCAAGAAACCACTGCTGTGGAGCTTGCTTGAATCCATAGATGGATTTGAGCAATCGACAAACCAACCGTTGTCCTGTAAACTGAGATTCAGTAGCAACAGGTGGAGAATATCTAGGTGGTAATGCTATGTACACCTCTTCACCCAACACACCATGTAAAAAGGCATTGGTGATGTCAAGCTGTTTGAGAGACCGGTTACTTTTAGCTGCCAGGGTAAGTAAAATACAAAGAGTGGACATTTTAGCAACTAGTGCAAATATTTCAAAATAGTCCAATGTTTCAAAATAGTCAAATCCTTCCCTTTAAGTGAAGCCTTTGGCAACCAAATGAGCCTTGTAGCGATCCACCTCACCAATAGGTAAATATTTTACCTTAAACAACCATTTGCACCCCCAAAATCTTTTTACCGGGAGGTAGGGGCTGCAACTGCCATGTATAATTGGCCTCAAGAGCTGCTAACTCTACATTCATTACTTCACACTAATTAGAGTGTTACACTGCTTGCTTATAAGTTGTAGGTGCACTTATACTTGTAAGTGAAAAACCAGACAAGTAATTTATGAGTGAAACATATGAAGTTGATGATGTTGACTTAAGTTGAATCTTATCAACCAAATTAGTAGGTAAGCTAGTAAATTCAGTGAACTTGGCTGGTAATTGACGAGCTCTTTGAGGTCTGTCAACAACTCCAGGTTGATTATTAATCACATGTGAGGTACCATCATCTGAAGTTAGAACTTGAACTGTTGGAACAGCTGGAACCTGAGCTGTCACAGTTGGATAAGTGGGTACATTGTCAGCAATAAGGATTGTAGTGTCTACAGTGTCTGCACGAGGCACACTATACAAAGGATCACACTCTTCATAGCTCTGAGTGTAAGGAAATAACTGAGACAAAGTTGGAGTATTCATTTCTTTAAATGGAAAGATTGACACATAGAAAACAACATCTCGTGACACAAATGTTTGTTTGGTTTGTAAATCTAGGATTCGATATCCTTTCTTGGAAAAAGGATAACCAACAAACACTCCTTTCACTGCACGAGGAGCCAACTTGTCAGTAGGATGAGGTACCACAGTAGAAAAACTGAGATACCCAAACACCCTTAGATCAAGAAAATTTGGCGGAGTACCAAACAATATTTCATAAAGCGTGAGACCATTTAATTGAGCGGAATAAGTTCTATTAAGAATATATGTAGCAGATAACAAGCAATCACCCCAAAAACATAGAGGAATAGAGAAATAAAACCGTAATGCTCTAGCAATATTGAGGAGAGTATAGTGCTTTCGTTCTGACTAAACCATTCTGCTGAGGCGTGTAAACACATGTCGTTTGTTGGACAACTCCCTTGCTAGCCAACTAATCTGCCAATTCTTTATTTACAAATTCCAAACCATTGTCAGAACGAATGATCTTAATCGAAGTAGAAAACTAATTTTCAACATAAGCCATAAAAGCTTTGACAGTGAATACAACATGTGATTTAGAAGATAACAGATAGACCCAAGTTGCCTTAGACTTGTCATCAATAATGGTAAAAAATATAGTACAATTGTTGTGAGTTTTGTGACGAAATGTACCCCAAAGGTCAATATGAATAAGCTTAAAAATAGATTGAGATACAGTATTACTGGTGGGAAACCTATGTCTAGTTTGCTTTACCAATATACAACTGGCACACTAGGAAGACTTTTGTGAAACACGTCAAAAGGAAGTAACTGTAAGACAGGAGATGGTACATGCCCTAAACGATGATGCCACAAGACTGCATTACTCACACTGGAAGCACAAGCATTAAGCATAGAAGTAGTTTGCACCTGAGCCTGATGCTCAATAAGCTGGGCTTGACTAAGTAAATATAGACCATTGAGTTCTTTATCAATCATGAGAGCCCTCTCCCAAGTGGGACCCTGAATAAAGCAGAGTTGAGAAGTAAAGGTAGCAGCACATTGAGTATCACTAAGTAGTTTAAATACAGATAGAAGATTATATGTAAAGGCAGGCACATATAACACATTATGAAGATAAACATCAGAACTAAGGACCACTTCCAACTAAGATAATTGAAGCACTATTCCCATTAGGAAGATGAAGTGTAGACTGAACTGATCTAGCATCATGTAAAAGATGTGCAAAAGGTGTTATGTGATCCGTAGCACATGTATCAATAATCCATTGATCTGACTTGAAGGACAATGAGGAATCCACATTGTTAACATAGTGGAAAACAATACCTGCAAATTGTGAACTGTTCATAGAGGGAAACCAGATGTTGACTTGAGACTCTGTATCAGATGTTGACAGAGATTTTTGTAAGTACATGAGCAGTTGTTTGCATTGGGTATCTGTTAAGGCCAAATTATCAGAAAAATTGGACACTGCAGGCTATTCTTGAGTTACTGTCTGCAAAACCTCTGTATTTAAAACTAGTGCCACAAAAATGGCTTTGTTGTTGCTATTATTAGACACAAATCGTGGTTTAGGTTTAGGTTTTCCAAAAAATCGGTGCCAAGAGGGATAACCATGTAGACAATAACATTTTTCTTTTGTATGGCCTGGCATATGGCAAAACTCACAAAGAACTTGATCTTTATTCTCCTGAACATTTCGTCGAACACCTTTACCAGCCTAATAATGAGTGCCAGTAGTTTCAACAGATATTGAAACTGATTCAGGTACAACTGAAGAAGACAGAGCAACAGATATCTAATTTTCTTCTTGAAGTAAAAGAGAGTAACATTGATTTAATATGAATGCAAAGGCTTCATCATCAAAATCTGGCCTCGAATTCCAGTAAATTGCTCAGTTAAGCCCATCAAGAACTGTGAGATCTTAACATCTTGCTCATAAGCATCTAGATTAGCATTAACCGCACACTTAAAAAGTGTACAGGTACAACGCAGCTTAATAACCATACATTCAAGTTCATCATTAACAGCTCTAAACTTAGCAAAGTAACCAGCAATTGACAAATTTCCATGTGTAACATGCGATATCTCATATCAAAGTTGAAAAAGCTTAGGAACGTTACTTTGAGCATAGCGAATTGCAAGATCAATCCAAATATCCATTGCAGATTTCATGTAAACAACACTATTACGTATTCCGACAGAAATTGAGTTAAGGAGCCAAGATGTTACCATATTGTTACGACGAATCCAGTGCATAAATAACGGAGAAGTAGAAACAGGCTTGACACAAGTTCCATCAATAAAATCGAACTTCAATTTAGAGGATAACGCTATCTCCATCGATCTGCACCACTGATTATAATTGCTCTCACTCAAAATGACAGGAGTAAGTTGCATACCAGGACTATCAGATGAATGAAGATAGAATGGATGATTAACATTAACAATTGATGATCATGATGTAGATGTTGATCCAATAGTAGCAGATGCATAAGATGCAGAGGTCGTCGTCATTGTAGAAGATGAATGATAAATTCAACAGAGAATGTATGTAACGATAAGAAACAATCAGAGATGTGAAAATGACCAAACAAAATAAATTTGAGCTATATCAGATGAGAAATTGAGTGAAGATATATTTAATTCATCACAGATTCATCATGAAAATGATGAAAGCATATCAAAAATGAAGCATAAAGCTCTGACACCATGATAGAAATGGACATGAAGAAGATTGTATATTACAAATAGAGAATGTTTATACAGAATCAACTTGCAGAACTAACAGAGTTTGTTACATCTCAGTGAATTGATTCACCTCTCCTCTACTAATAAATACTGACTATATATTGCTCTAACAATCCCAACTATCTTTGATGATAAGGCTTGCTGAGCTGTCACTATTTACTAAACAGTATGAGTAGATGTGATAACAACTTTATTAGTAATGTTGTCCAATGGCCGTTAGCTCATCAATGTTGGGGGTTTGTGTTGACAGGCATTCAGATCATAGATACAGACATTTTTTCGAACTGGTTAGAGTAGGTGTTCCAACAAATTTCTCAATCTCGCAGAGCAGAGGTTTTGACTTTGAGTTGGGCAATTTGAAAAGTTAGAAATGATTTAGTTTGGAAGCAAAAGCATACGCAAATTAACGGTATTGTAGCACCAGCAATGGAGTACCTTGGAAGCTGGAGAAATGCCCAAGTTTGTTCAGTAATAGCTAGATTTCCTTGTCTTAACCAAGGGGATGGAGCTGTTTCTTGGGTTAAGCCGTAGGAGAAGACACTCAAGGTCACAGTGAATGTTGCAACATTCTCTGAGAATAATACTTTTGGTATTGGTATGGTAGCTCAGAATAATGATGGTGGTTTGGTTTTGGCTAGGACTGATTGTTTTCATAATGCAGCAAGTCGAGAAATGGTCGAGGCTGTGACAATGAAGGAAGCTCTCCCTTTGATAAAAAGGGAGAAATGGAATATGGTAACAATTGAGTCTGATTGTTTAGAAGTTGTTCAATAAATCAGAAGCAAGGCCCCTATGATCTCCCCTTTAGGGATAATTATTCACGATTGCCCAACAATAATCAGAGATTTAAACACAATTCAGTTGTTATTTATTAAAGGGTCTGCTAATAGGGCTATCCATCTCTTAGCTAGGGAGTATTATAATCTCGAGATTACTATTAAAGTAAAAAATAAAACTAAATAGTAAATTATATAATTAAAGTATATTAAAGAAATGGGCCCTTAATGGGTTATTATCTATATTTTGGTTGAAAATATTTATAAGGACATAATTAATAATATCTCACTCAAATTATAAATACTGTTGAACATTAATATAAAAATAATAGTCTATCCATAATTTAAATTAAAAGTTACAACTTCCTATTCAAGATAAATATAATTTAAGAGAATAAAATAAAATTAGAGGCATCCTAATTAACATAAAATGATATTTAAATGAAGAGCACCTTTTTAGATACAATATATTAATATAGTGAGATTTACAGTTAAACTCGAAAAATAATTTGTTGGGATAAGATGGTATATACTAAATTAAGGTATTCACCATTTAATACCATCCTAAGATAAAATGATAAAATAACAAGATTAAGATATCTTTACTAAAAATTTGGGGGTTAATACAAATATCAATATTTATATTATTTAATATCCTTATTTTATTAGTTAGTAATTCAAAATTAATATAGATATAATTATTTAATTTTAATCAAAAGAGTATTTTATATTTAATAATTAGCCACAGATTTGTTATTATAACAACACAATAATGAATTAAAATTACTATTAAAAGAACTCATAAATGATCCCATTAATTAAGAGTATGATAAAAATAATTCCATTATATGAAAAGATATTATTACGCTTAAACTTAAAATTTTTACCCATTGATTAACTCCATTCAAAAGATTATTAATCCACTTTTGATTTCTATTACTACCCAAAATCAGTAATCCCATTGTGAATTTTGTTGTTGTTTTGTGAGAATGAATGTGTAGTCTTCACAATAATTCTAAAACGAATTCAATCAATCAAAGTATTAGGGAAGAAGTGTTTAGCCCGTTAACCAATATAGATGTAAATAAGTATAGAAAACTCTAGAACCTCCCCACAAAATACTCCCCTCTTTATACTCTCTTCTAAAGATTACTATTATACTCAAGAGATTACTACTAAAGTCAAAATAAAACTAAATAGTAATTATATAATTAAAGTTCATTAAAGAAATGGACCCTTAATGGGCTATTCTCTATATTTTGGTTCAAAATAATTACAAGGCCATAATTAATAATAACTCGTTTGAATTGTAAATACTATTGAACATTAATAAAAAATAATAGTTTATCCAGAATTTAAATTAAAAGTTACAACTTTCTATTCAATGTAAATATAATTTAAGATAATAAAATAAAATTAGCGGCATCGTAATTAACATAAATGACATTTAAACAAAGAGCACCTTTTTAGATAAAATATATTAATGTAGTGAGATATATAGTTAAAATCGAGAAATAATTTATTGGGATAAGACCGTAGGTACTATATATAAGTATTCACCACTTAATACCATCTCAAAATAAAATGACAAAATAACAAGATTAAGATATCCTCTATAAAACTTTGGTCGTTTTTAGAGCCCCCTTATCAACACTCGTCATGAACAAAGAGCGATATTTGATCCAAATTTCGCTTTATAGCTTTCGAAAAGATTCTTCCATCTTATGACTCCTTCAAAACCATTTTCATATTTCTACTTCTCAGAACCTTTACATTTTAATCCACTATTTTCATATATATTTTTTCATAAATTATGTAATACTATATATCTTTAATGGTTGAATGTCAATATCATGATTATGCGCATAGTATTAACTTCTAAAACATAATGAACATATTGGAGTCCTTATGGTATAACTAACTTATAGAAAATAATTACTAATTTCTTACTCAAGCGTCTCAAGTGGTTCTATATATCTTGTACCTACTTTTCATTTCCTTTTGTTAGACGTTTCATACTTATCCATAATGATACGTTATATAACAGTTTGTTTTCAAAAGTATAATCATTATCCTTTTCTATCTATCTTAAGTTGTGTCTAGTCCCTTTTCGAATGATCTCAATAGTTTGTTTCTATTCATTATGCCAATCAATTCTAGGTAACTTTCACTCTAATTTTTCATTCCAAAATATTGGATATCCTTGTCCACAAAAAGTTTCCTACTAGGCCTTGACATTTATTTTCATAGGCAATCTTAGGCAATGGCAAATAATTATCTCAACTTCTTTTGAAATCAAATGATTAATCTCGTAATAACTCGTATATAATATGAATGTCTTGTACAAAACCGTCACTTTGCGGGTAATAGTTGTATTCAGACTTACTCTAGTTCCAAGATAATATTGAAATCTTCTCAAACAACGGTATTTTATTTATAACCGTAACTTCTTTCAAATACAAATTCAATTGTTCCTTATTTGAATTCTTCTAATTTCCCGGAAGAAATTGTACTAACAATAACTCATATCGCATCATGATTACTACGATTCGCGGTAAATTCATTTATAAAATCTATTACAATATGCTCTATTTTTTATTTGGAACTTCAATGGGTATAGTAATATATTCGGTCTTTAGTGTTCATCTTCAATTCACTAACCCGTGAAATGTTTAGTTTTCCAACTCAAAATTTCTATTTTTAAATTAGGTTACGAATAGTCTCTTTAATATCCTACTCTATATTGGTACTTCAAATATGAATAAAATATCGCGAATGATATATTTCACTCACAATTATTCATTTAATCTTGCATAATCTAGAGTAGAAATTTGGAAACAATTCTTTAAATTCATTTATCATCCTTCTTACTCAAGAGCACTCTTCTTATCAGTTCAGTCCGCCTTTTTAATTACTTTTCATCGGTCGACTTATTTTCTCGGTCACTTGGACTACACAACTATTTAAATCATTTTCCAATTACGTGAACTCGACTCTTGACTCTAGTTAATAACTTCATAATTCCTTTGGTCACCTTCGTCAAAGAGCCTAAAATCTCCGACCGTTTTTTATAACTTACAGTATACAACACAATATTACCTCTTTTGTAAGAAACTCAACATCAAAAGTTGAATATCTCAGTCATACTCTTTCAATAGTCTCGAAGTATAAGAAACTCATTTTTCCTATTGTGTCGATACACATCTTAGTCATTTATGTAGTTCATTGCTAAATATTAACAAAATTCGTATATCCTAAAGTAGTTTTAACACTTTTACTAATAAAAACCTCTTCTTTAATTTCTCTCAACAATCTCATCTTTGTTACTGGTTCACAATCTTGGAAACATATCTTAAGCAACCTTTTCAAGTATCCTGAAAGTCTAAGAACACTCCAAGCTACATCATCATTTTAACGCTTTTCAAATATAACACTGCCTCAATGCTATCAAGGTCTATAAACACTCCTATACTAATAAGCATAAATCCTAAAATAATTTAAGAATCTTTTATTGAATTAATCACATATTCTTAAGAATTTTCCTTAACTTCATTGCGTAGTATTTTCACTATATTACCTTTAAAGTTGGTATGATCTCTTAAATCTTATGTACATGATAATATCATTATGTCATCATAAATCCTAATTACAACGTCTCTTAAAGTTGGTATGATCATATCTCCCCTTATTTGTTTATTCTGTGTGCGGAAGGATTGCCAGCCATGATTAAGAAGTATGAGATGAGGAAACAAATCCAAGGAATAAAAATTTAGAGGGGGCTCCGAGCATAACCCACATGCTCTTTGCTAACGATTGTTATCTTTATTGCAAAGCAGATGAGCAAGGTGCAGGTAGAATGATGGATCTTTTGCAGAAATTCGAAGTTGCTTCAAGATAGAAGATTAATCAGGAAAAATTATTTGTATTCTTTAGAACTAATATTATTGAATATAATAAAGATAGGATATGCCAATTAATGCAAATTATGGAGGCAGGAGATAATACCATGTATCTTGGGGTACCTAATATGCTGGGTAGAAACAAAAACTCATTGTTGAATTTTTTTAAAAGCAAAGTTGAAGCTCGGATTCAATGTTGGGATGGTAGTGTTATTACTCAAGGTGGAAAAGAGGTCCTAATCAAATCAGTAGCGCAAACCCTGCCAAGCTATGCAATGTCTGTTTTTTTGTTACCCATCGAGGTCTCAAAAAATATCGAGAGGCAACTTACTAAAAACTGGTGGTGCTCGAATACCAAGAAAAATCGATCAATTTACTGGATGGGATGAGAGATATTGAGTAGCCACAAATCAGTAGAGAGTATGGGATTCCGATATCTCAGAGATTTTAATTAAGCACTTCTTGGAAAATAGGGTTAGCGATTTATGATACGCACGAGGGCTTAATAAGCAGAGTTTATAAGACCTATTATTTTCCTACCGGGAGCTTCTTGGAGTCAGCAAGGGGGAATAACTCAAGCTATATCTGGAGAAGTATTTGGGAGTCAAGGTATGTTCCTAGAGCTGGCTTGAGGTGGGTGATTGGTTCTGAAAATGATATCAGTATTATAGGACAACCTTGGGTGGGTGATAATGTCACTCCGTATGTCTTAACGGACCAAATGCATCTGACAAACTACCCGGTAGCGAATCTGTTTGAATGTATTAAAAGGGAGTGGGATGTGGAGGTAGTAAAAGACATGTTTGATAGTCGGGACCAGGGTGGTATCCTCAACACAAAGATTGGCGGAGCTGATATTCATGATCATTTATACTGGTCTAAGGAGAATTTGGGAATATATTCTGTAAGGAGTGCGTACAGGTTACTGCAATTTCAGAAAGGTTTGTGGAATGTTCAAGATAATAATAGTCTGTGGAGAAAGATCTGGTAAGTACTCACTACTAAAAATAGTAGATACGACATCGGTGCTTAGACGTTGGTATGTAATGCACCCGATGTTAAAAGCCTATTTAACATCGGTTTTAAAAAAAAGCGATGTTAAAAGCCTGTTTAACATCAGTTTTACATAGTTGTCGTTGTCTATGTTCAATTTTAAAATAATAACAGATTTATGTTTTTCACTTTAACATCGGTTATTTATGTTAACCGTTGTCTATAACCATTAATAAAAAATGACTAAATAAATGTTTATGTTCCCCCGCTAAGTACCCAAATTTTACCCCGTAACAAAAAAGTTAAAAAATTATTTCCCCCTTCCCCCTTTACTCACACACCCATACATCTCTATCTCTCTCTCTCCATCTCCATCTTTATCTCTCTCCCTCTCTCCCCCAAACCTCGACTCACACATCAGGGCTCTCTCTCTCTTAAACTGGCGGCTCTCTCTCTTTGTTGTCTCTCTCTCAGACCACGATTGCAATTCTCTCTCAAACCTCCGCTATATCTCAAAAACTCTGATTCTCTCTCTCAAATATTAAACTTAATCTCCTTCATCTCTCTCTCTCTCTCTCCTTCTCCCTCTCTGTCTTTCTGTCTCTCTCTGTCTCCTTTCTTACCGCCCCTTTCTTGTAAAACCCAATTTAAACCTAATACAAAATAACTGAATCGAGATTTGCTCTCTCTTTTTTCACTCTACTATTGTATTCTCTATTACCATCTCTTTCTCCTCTCTCTTCCGTCTCCCTATCTAGATCTTGGTGGAAGATTCTGGCCATGGTAAAAGCCATTGACGATGGTTTGAAAAAGGGAAGGAGTTTTCCGTTACAAATCGGGCTAGAAATTGGTGGTCTTATTTAATTTAGTAGCTTAAAATCAAGCCGAGAAAGCAAATGTTTGGTTTGATTATGTATGTAAATTTTAAATTTATTTCAAAATTTTATATTTTGATTTTAATGAAGCTTTTATTACAGGTCTGAAGCTTTGGAGCTTGAAACCAACCTTCAATCGGTAACATATCTCTCTCTTTTAGCTTTATTTACATCCATTGTGTATTTATATAGATATGTCGGTGTATATTTATATTTGTATGTTCAGTTTTGTTTATTATATTATGTTCTGCAATTAAGTTTAGGTGTTATTAACATATTTAGCTCTAGATTTTTTGTATTAGATCTCTATGCTTTTGTCATTGAGAGCTATGCCATTTGGACTGTTGTAGCTGCAGTTCTTTTGAAGCATATATGGAAGTGGTGTGGCATTGTTCTGAAGAGCTCTGTATTACTGTCGATATAGGTAAGAATCTGGTCTTTGATTACAACTTCTCTAGTTTATTTTATCAACTCTGACATTGATTTCTCTCCCCAGATTTTTGTCATCCCAGTTTTGATTGGATTGCTCTTTGAACTTTTGGTAATTGTGCCAATGCTGGTACCAGTAGATGAAAGTCCTGCATTCCCTTTGTATCAGGATTGGGCTCTAGGACTAATTTTTCTCAAGATCTGTACCAGACTGGTGAGTTATATATCGCCTCTTATATCTTTCTTAGAGGGTCTGAATGTAAATCTTAAATGTACAAGAGTAGGAACTCTGGGTGCACCATTTTTTATGTGATTTCTGTCACATTCATTACATAGTCCAAAGAAAAGGCTGGTCTGTTGGCAACATTTAAATAATAATGTTGAGAGCCACAGATTCATGCCTCGCCTAATTCTGTGTTGAACTGACAAGATGGCATAAGTAGAATTTTTCTCAAATGGACCAACTAACAGGTCTCATTCTGTTGTTGACGTCTTTAATAAGAAAAGTAGATAACTAGCAATATCCAGTAATATTCTTTTGTGATATCTATATGTTCTATGTCATTTTAAATGATTAAACAGACATTTAATAATCCTTTACTGTTTTTAGTAATTCAGATGATACACCGTCTCATTTTTCTTTGTTAAGTGATAAGTGATGATATATATTCTAATGGTACCTGTAATGTGTTAATAATCAAACCTTATTTCTATATATAACATGGTACCTGTATATTTTCCAGTCACTATTTCTTCTTCTTGTTTCACCTTGTGATTATAAAGATGAATATTTATCGGTAGACATTAAATCCTGTTTGTATTTTCTTCAGTTATATTGGAACCTAATTTCAAACTTTTCACTTTGTTAATTTTTCTGTATCAGGTTTTGCTATACGGCTAGAGGAGGATTCTGCAATACAGAGGATAATATATTTGAATTTGGTACAGGTATTAGTGATATTGTATTCTCAAATAATCAGATAATAAAATTTGTTCACACGGTAATAAGATTGTTTTATATCTCTATTTCTTTTTTTTATGAAATCATATTATCATCTAACATAAACTTTTTATTAATTCTAGTTTATATATCAAATGTTCTGCAGTAATGATTGATATTGTTTATTTTTATTATAGTCTAAATCATCGGCACCATTAGAACCAGACGTACACATTATCGGCCTGCAGGGTTGTTTTGCTGCTCTTTGGTTTGATAATACAGAAGTCAGACTCTTCTTTAGTTTGTCGGAATTGGGTTGATTGGCTAAATTGGATGGAGTTGTCGGAATTTAAGAATAGGGTACTTAAAAATTAGTATAGTATAAGTTGGCTAATGGAATGCTTTATTTGAAATGTATGTATAGTATAGTATGATATGAGTAATATTTTGGTATTAGACTTGTAATTTGGATGAATACCTTTATGTTTTTCCTGTTTGGATGTTTTTTGTTGGGATGTTGCATTGTTTTGGTTCCCTATGGCTGTAAATAGTACCGGGATGGCATGCAATTTACAGAACATTAACATCACAATGGTACATGTAAACCGATGTAAAAAACTGTACAAAAGACATCATGTAAAATAATATTAAATGAAAAAGAAGTAAAAAAACCGATGTGAAATAGTCAATTGACATCGATTCTGAAAAGAAACACAATATATTTTAAGTCAAATAACATCGGTTAGAGAAATTGGCTGATGTTAAACAAAAAGATTTAACATCAGTTTCATGAAGAAAACCCATGTCTTATCCATCATTTCAAATCGGGGCGCTAACTTAACCGATGTCTGATCAAACATTTCACATCGGGCAACTAATCTAACCGATGTCTGATCTAGCATTTCACATCGGTTTGTTCGAAAGAATTTTAATAAATGGCGTTTAGAACTTGTAGATTTCATGTTTTAATGGATAAATACCTCATAATATACCCATATTCACCTATAAATACTATAATATAAGCTGAAATTTGTTGCAAAGACATCACATTTAATCTTAAAACCGATGTATAGCACTGTAATAGACATCGGCTATTAACCGATGTCAAAGGCTGATGACATTTAACATCACACGCGAAGACATCGGTTCAGATTTTTTTAACATCGGTTCTGAACCGATGTCTGATCCCATATTTCTAGTAAAAGCTCCAGCGAAGTTTCTGAATTTTATATGGAGGGCAGTCTCGAATGTCTTGCCTACTAGAAGTTTGCTAGTGACTAAATGTGTTCCAGTTCAGAACGTGTGTCCATTCTGTAATACTAATGATGAGTCAGTAATTCATATTCTTGTCTGATAGAAATGGACATGAAGAAGATTGTATATTACAAATAGAGATTGTTTATACAGAATCAAGTTGGAGAACTAACAGATTTTGTTACATCTCAGTGAATTCATTCACCTCTCCTCTACTAACAAATACTGACAATATATTGCTCTAACAATCCCAACTAACTTTGATGATAAGGCTTGCTGAGCTGTCACTATTTACTAAACTGTATGAGTAGCTGTGATAACACCTTTATAAGTAACATCCCCCTGTAAGTTAGGTGTCGAGAACAAATTGCAGACACCTAAGTTGGAAAGAAGATAAGACAGCGGAGAAGAACCCAGAGCTTTAGTAAACACATCAGCAGGTTGCTCAACAGAAGGAACATGCTAAGTGGTAACCAGACCTTGCTGCAACTTTTGATAAACCAAGTGACAATCAATGTCAATATGATTGGTACGTTCATGAAAAATAGGATTTAAAGTAATGTGCAATGCAGACTTGTTGTAACAGAATAGAGTAATGGGGGTTAGATGAGACACATACATTTCAGTAAGCAGGGAGACAAGCCAGGTCAATTCGCAACAAGTATCTTCCAAGGCACGATACTCTTCCTCGGCCGAAGATTGAGAAACAATATGTTGCTTCTTACATTTCCAAGAGACTTAAGAATCCCCCAGTAGCACACAATAACCTGTAAGGGACAATCGAGTATTAGGGCCACTAGCCCAGTCAGCATCACAATAGGACGTGATGGACAAATAAGGATGGAGAAGAACAACAGTCCCTGACCATAAGTGCCCTTAAGATACTTCACAACTTTGAGAGCAGCATACTAATGAGCCTCCCTAGGTGCATTCATGAATTGAGCTAAGACATGCAGTGGATATGATAAGTCGGGACGAGTAATAGTAAGATATATAAGGCGACGCACAAGCCGACGATAAGGAATGACATCAAGTAAAAAGAAGATCGTGTCATCTCCCAACAATATGTGATATTGTTCCATTGGAATACATGTAGCCTACATCCCAAACACCCATGTATCTTTAAGAATATCAATAGTGTACTTGTATTGCATCGCAAAAATCCCGTTACAGGAAGGAGACAATTCAAGGCCCAAGAAATAAGTAAGAGGACCCAAGTCTTTGATCTTGAAGTCGTGACCCAAGAACTGAACTATCTCGTCAAGTAAATCTGAAATATTACCAGTTAAGAGCATGTCATCGACATAGATGAACAGAAACGCAATTGTGTTACCTCGAGAAAAATGAAACAAACTCGAATCACTAACAATCTACACAAACCCAAACTTCAATAATGCTGAAGAGAGGGCAAGAAACCGCTGACGTGGAGCTTGCTTGAGTCCATAGATGGATTTGAGCAATCGACAAACCAACCGTTGTCCTGTAAACTGAGATTGAGTAGCAGCAGGTGGAGAATATCCAGGTGGTAACACTATGTACACCTCTTCACCCAACACACCATGTAAAAAGGCATTGGTGACGTCAAGCTGTTTGAGAGACCGGTTACTTTTAGCTTCCAGGGTAAGTAAAATACGAAGAGTGGACATTTTAGCAACCGGTGCAAATGTTTCAAAATAGTCCAATCCTTCCCTTTAAGTGAAGCCTTTGGCAACCAAGCGAGCCTTGTAGCGATCCACCTCAACAGAAGGTAAATATTTTACCTTAAAAAACCATTTGCACCCCAAAATCTTTTTAACGGGAGGTAGGGGCTGCAACTGCAATGTATAATTAGCCTCAAGAGCTGCTAGCTCTACATCCATTGCTTCACAATAATTAGAGTGTTTCACTGCTTGCTTATAAGTTGTAGGTGCACTTATACTTGTCGTACTAGCTACAAAGTGAGTAGGAATAGAATCCAGTGAAAAACCAGACAAGTAATTTGTGAGTGAAACACATGAAGTTGATGATGTTGACTTAAGTTGAATCTTATCAACCAAATTAGTAGGTAAGCCAGTAAATTCAGTGAACTTGGCTGGTAATTGACGAGCTCTTTGAGGTCTGTCAACAACTCTAGGTTGATTATTAATCACATTTGAGGTACCATAATCTGAAGTTAGAACTTGAACTGTTGGAACAGCTGGAACCTGAGCTGTCGCAGTTGGATAAGTGGGTACATTATCAGCAATAAGGACTATAGTGTCTACAGTGTCTGCACGAGGCACACTATACAAAGGATCACATTCTTCATAGCTCTGAGTGTAAGGAAATAACTGAGACAAAGTTGGATTATTCATTTCTTTAAATGGAAAGATGGACTCATAGTAAACAACATCCCGTGACACAAATGTTTGTTTGGTTTGTAAATCTAGGATTCGTTATCCTTTCTTGGAAAAAGGATAACCAACAAACACTCCTTTCACTGCACGAGGAGCCAACTCGTCAGTAGGATGAGGTACCACAGTAGCAAAACTGATACACCAAAACACCCTTAGATCATGAAAATTTGGCGGAGTACCAAACAGTGTTTCATAAGGCGTGAGACCATTTAATTCAGCGGAAGGAGTTCTATTAAGAATATATGTAGCAGATAACAAGCAATCACCCCAAAAACATAGAGGAATAGACGAATGAAACCGTAATGCTCTAGCAATATTGAGTAGAGTATGGTGCTTTCGTTCTGAGTAAACCATTCTGCTGAGGCGTGTAAACACATGTCGTTTGTTGGACAATTCCCTTGCTAGAAAACTAATCTGCCAATTCTTTATTTACAAATTCCAAACCATTGTCTGAACGAATGATCTTAATCGAAGTAGAAAACTGATTTTCAACATAAGCCATAAAAGCCTTGACAGTGAATACAACATGTGATTTAGAAGATAACAGATAGACCCAAGTTGCCTTAGACTTGTCATCAACAATGGTAAAAAACATAGTACAATTGTTGTGAATTTTGTGACGATATGTACCCCAAAGGTCAATATGAACAAGCTTAAAAATAGATTGAGATACAGTAATACTGGTGGGAAACCTGTGTCTAGTTTGCTTTACCAACATACAACTATCACACTAAGGAAGACTTTTGTGGAACACATTAAAAGGAAGTAACTGTAAGACAGGAGATGGTACATGCCCTAAACGATGATGCCACAAGACTGCTTTACTCATACTAGAAGCACAAGCATTAACCACAGAAGTAGCCTACACTTGAGCCTGATGCTCAATAAGCTGGGCCTGACTAAGTAAATATAGACCATTGAATTCTTTATCAATCACGAGAGCCCTCTCCCAAGTGGGACCCTGAATAAAGCAGAGTTGAGAAGTAAAGGTAGCAGCACATTGAGTATCAGTAAGTAGTTTAAATACAGATAGAAGATTGTATGTAAAGGCAGGCACATATAACCCATTATGAATAATAACATCAGAACTAAGGACCACTTCCAACTAAGATAATTGAAGCAGTATTCCCATTAGGAAGATAAAGTGTAGACTGAACTGATCTAGCATCATGTAAAAGATGTGCAAAAGGTGTTATGTGATCCGTAGCACCTGTATCAACAATCCATTTATTTGACTTGAAGGACAATGAGGAATCCACATTGTTAACATAGTGGAAAACAATACCTGCAAATTGTGAACTGTTCATAGAAGGAAACCAGGTGTTGACTTGAGACTTTGTCTCATATGTTGACAGAGATTTTTGTAAGTACATGAGCAGTTGTTTGTATTGGGTATCTGTTAAAGCCAAACCATCAGAAAAATTGGACACTGCAGGCTGTTCTTGAGTTGCTGTCTGCAAAACCTCTGTATTTCAAACCAGTGCCACAAAAATGGCTTTGTTGTTGCTATTATTAGACACAAATCGTGGTTTAGGTTTAGGTTTTCCAAAAAATCGGTGCCAAGAGGGATAACCATGTAGACAATAACATTTTTCTTTAGTATGGCCTGGCATATGGCAAAACTCATAAAGCAGTTGATCTTTATTCTCCTGAATATTTCGTCGAACACCTTTACCAGCCTGATAATGAGTGCCAGTAGTTTTAACAGATATTGCAACTGATTCAGGTTCAACTGAAGAAGACAGAGCATAAGATCTCTGATTTTCTTCTTGAAGTAAAAGAGAGTAACATTGACTTAATATGAAGGCAAAGGCTTCATCATCAAAATCTGGCCTCGAATTCCAGTAAATTGCTCAGTTAAGCCCATCAAGAATTGTGAGATCTTAACATCTTGCTCATAAGCATATAGATTAGCATTAACCACACACCTACAAAGTGTACAGGTACAACGCGGCTTAGTAACCATACATTCAAGTTCATCATTAACAGTTCTAAACTTAGTAAAGTAACCAGCAATTGGCAAATTTCCTTGTGTAACATGCGATATCTCAGGTCGAAGTTGAAAAAGCTTAGGAACGTTACTTTGAGCATAGCGAGTTGCAAGATCACTCCAAATATCCATTGCAGATTTCATGTAAACAACACTATTACGTGTTTCGACAGAAATTAAGTTAAGGAGCCAAGATGTTACCATATTGTAACGACGAATCCAGTGCAGAAATAACGGAGAAGTAGAAACAGGCTTGACACAAGTTCCATCAACAAAACCGAACTTCAACTTAGAAGATAACGCTATCTCCATCGATCTGCACCACTGATTATAATTGCTCTCACTCAAAATGACAGGAGTAAGTTGCATACTAGGACTATCAGATGGATGAAGATAGAATGGATGATTAACATTAACAATTGATGATGATGATGTAGATGTTGATCCAATAGTAGCAGATGCATAAGATGCAGAGGTCGTCGTCTCTGTAGAAGATGACTGATAAATTCAACAAAGAATGTACGTAACGATAAGAAACAATCAGAGATGTGAAAATGACCAAAAAAAATAAATTTAAGCTGTTTCAGATGAGAAATTGAGTGAAGATATGCTTAATTCATCACAGATTCATCATGAAAATGATGAAATCGGATAAAAAATGGAGCATAAAGCTCTGATACCATGATAGAAATGGACATGAAGAAGATTGTATATTACAAATAGAGAATGTTTATACAGAATCAACTTGCCGAAATAACAGAGTTTGTTACATCTCAGTGAATTGATTCACCTCTCCTCCACTAATAAATACTGACTATATATTGCTCTAACAATCCCAACTATCTTTGATGATAAGGCTTGCTGAGCTGTCACTATTTACTAAACAGTATGAGTAGTTGTGATAACACCTTTATTAGTAACATTGTCCAATGCCCGTTAGCTCATCAATGTTGGGGGTTTGTGTTGACAGGCATTCAGATCATAGATACAGACATTTTTTCGAAATGGTTAGAGTAGGTGTTCCAACAAATTTCTCAATCTCGCAGAGCAGGGGTTTTGACTTTGAGTTGGGCAATTTGAAAAGTTAGAAATGATTTAGTTTGGAAGCAAAAGCATACGCAAGTTAACGGTATTGTAGCACTAGCAATGGAGTACCTTGGAAGCCGGAGAAATGCCCAAGTTTGTTCAGTAATAGTTAGATTTCGTTGTCTTAACCAAGGGGATGGAGTTGTTTCTTGGGTTATGCCGCGGGAGAAGACACTCAAGGTCACAGGGGATGTTGCAACATTCTCAGAGAATAATACTTTTGGTATTGGTATGGTAGCTCGTAATAATGATGGTGCATTACATCAAATCTGGCCATTTACGACGGTTTTTTTAACTGAAATCGTCGTAATTGAGCCATTTACGACAGAAAAAAATCATCATTTTTGGTCGATTAGTAAGTTCGTTTTTTCATCACAAGATAAAATTGCGTCGCAAGTTAGGAAGAAGAGGCCCACATACTCAATAAAATAATAAATCTACTTACGACGGAAAATATCTTCGTATGTTAGTTACTTACGACAGAAAAATCGTCGAATATTTTCTTGTGGGTCCCACCTTGATAAAATATAACATAAATATACGATGCACGTCATAAATTAGAAGCTTTCGAAAGAAAAAAACTGTCGTATGTTAGGAACTGGGGCCAACTTACGACAGAATATGTGATGAACGACCGTCGTAAGTTTGTATTTCCAGAATAGCCAAATTCTGATTTTTAGTTTCCAGCCATTTTCAGCTTCCAATTTAAATTCTAAACCTTTCAAAGTCTAATGCAATCACAAACTCTAAACCAAAGACATTTATCATAAGCATAATTCCAACAACGTATACATTTATGGTTTTATTACATCAAACCCAATAGCAAATACAAGTTCAAAGTGGTAAGTGAAACACTCCTGAATGATAAAACAATGATCTTTAGTGATCCATGTTACATGATACCCAAGTATCTAAAGTTACATAATTATTTTAATTTTCAAAATCCAAATGCAGGAGCACCCCTATACTCTTGTCCTCCTGATTCTTGCTGCATTTTTCAAAATAATCAAAAAGTTACTTCTTGTCACTAAAAATATCAAATACACTACCACAGGTCTACACATATATTAAATTCATAGGGATAATGAGTATCAAAGACAATTTAAAAGAAACCTTAATTTTCATCTGTTTGTTGACATCTCCAAGATGACGTTCCTGCCAATACAAAACAGTAAAACAGAATTTGGCTCTTTATTTATTACAATAAGTGAATGATTGAAATGATAAAAAATTAGAACTGATCATACAATTAATAATTCATATACCTCCCAGTACTTTCACACTTAATAAAATCCCTACAAGCTAAGCCTAACTAATCAGACCAGCACTTGAAGGGTCTTTGAATACATTTAATGTTTGGTCAGCTTTTCACCTTTTGTATACATCTATAAAAACTAATCTCAATAGTGTTATTCTTTCAGTACAAGATTTAAAGAGTTGTAAGATGGAGTACATATTGGATGTTTGGTCAGGTTTTTGTTTACATTCATTAATTCTTGATAGGACTTTTCATACTACACTACTCTATAGGTACTTATACTTCATAGAAACCAGAAATATATAGGGAGGTTCATGTTAATATCTAATAGTTAGTTCAGATACCTTGCTGCGGAGCTCCTCCATTTGTTCAGCCATAGCCTGTGACACAGTGACAACATACATATAATATAAGTGTATAATCATTTATAACTTATTAGATGGGAGCAGAAAAGAAAAGAAAGATTTCTAAATAAACTAAATTATTGTTAAATTTTATAGGTGAGGTTAAAAAAATTAAAGTAATCAGTTTAGAAAATTGATAATTTTACTACACACTCGGATGATTTTTGTATAGCTAGCCATTATTTTCTAATTAACTTCTTTGACATTGTTACCTTTCTAAATATAGAACAGTGTATTGTTCTTATTGTGCATAGTATATATGCAGAGGTTATCAGTCACATACACATACAATATTTTACCAGTTTGAAGCAGTAAAATACTATGTAATCTTGTAGTTAATATTCATGAAGAATTAATAATGGTGCTGCAAACAATTTCCACAACATGGGAGATTACACATATACCAGCAGAATATTAAAGTAAATTACGAATTAAACATAAAATATTTATACTTAGTCCATGTTGATGAGCATTTACCAACACTAAATTTAGTCTTTTTCCAACTATTATCTTTCTGATCACATTCAACATTGCCAAGGAGAATCATTTGAAGGATAATGTTGTGGTGGGGGGTACCACAGAGAGGATATTTATATTACAAACCCAGGCTGACAATTTGCACAGAGAGAATGGGGAATATAAGTTTTTGTAGTAAAAATATTCTCATCTAATCATACATTTTTCGAGTACCAAAAAAATAAACAATTAACAATTAATTTTCTTAGCGAGTATGAGAACGTTGATTTTTTATACAAGTATTCCTTTCGGGAAACTGATGTATCCTTCTCCTTTGACTCTTTCCCAGTCTCTGGTTCACAGGACTTCCCCTGCCATTCTTAATTATAATAGTTAAGCTTTAAAACTCTGAAAAAACTGAAAATAATTAATTAATTAATTAAAATGGGGAGAATAACCAAAAAGCAACTCCCACCTATAAATGCCATATCAGAATATGCGTGAATATGTCACTCCTGTGAGCAGCCTAAGCAAGTATCCTTCAACTAATTTCTGCAAGTGAGGAAAACTCTCATTTACGCAGAACATATTAAACCCTATTCAGACAGCTTTATACACTGCTTAGACAGAGCCCTCTTACAACAACATACCAAATGTATTTATTGAACACAACACATGGGGTAATATTATATACTTATATTAACTAAAGATACTCTAACTAGAATAGATAATACAAGTTAATGATCACAATCAATTATAAAATAATAAGTTTCTATAACAAAAATAAAACTTTCTACTGAGTAAAAAAGAAAAAAACATCTTACAGGAAACTAAACATTCCAGGGATATTGAGATTAAATTTAACATTTCTGGTTATCAAGAACTGTTTATCAACAGGCAAGTATGGCTTCCTCTTGCTTGGTTCACCAGATTTCCTGCCAATCAATAGAACAAGTTTTTTTTAAGAACTTTCCACCTGAACCAAGCAAAACGAACAGATAAAAAGCAATATATTTTTACCATATCCTTCACTGCAACCCTATTAATCAATATATGTACCGAATATACAGTCACATATACTGCTGTAGCATATGCAATAGAGACACTGTCATTATCCCATCAAAATTCAATCCGCAACATCAATAACTAACAAGTCTGACTAAGAAAATCCGATCTGGAACTATACAGTAAATTGATTAGTAAATTGATTAGAAGAACGAATATAGTACATAACTTCAATATTTGAAAAGAAATATAATATACATATAATAATGATATAGCACTTCCAGGCCAGAAACATCGAACAACACAGAAACATCGAACAACACTGAACATCTGAACCCTGCCTTACCATTTCACAATCAAGCGCCAATATTTCGTGGGTAGGAGCTCCTGAAGGACACGGAAGAGTTGAAACAAAATCTGCACAAAAGATGTATCTCATCAGCTTTATCAAGAACAACCAAACAACATAAACGTGAAGGGAATAAAGGATAAAAAGGAAATGGTATACTGTATATATATTGTCACCTGGTTGACTACGGAAGTAACCATTTTGTTCTAGTTCGGTCTCTGTGAGTGTGTAATATGACAGGGGAAATGGTAAATCTTTCGAGAGATCACCAAAGGATAGATCAAAAACAGAATCACAGGTTCCTGCATCGAAGATAGTTTACTATTTTACTTATTTTAACCCGGAAAGCACTACAAGTCTACAACTTTATAGCTGATATATACCTTGATCAGAACTCTGATTCTGAACAGGTTTGCTTATAGGCTCAGCAATAACCCTTTTTCTTTTCACCTTGTATGTAAGATGAGCATCTATAGTCTGTATTCCATCTGCTACACGGCTATCAACAAACAAAAAACCAAAAGCATAAACTTTCAAGAAATGCAATGCATAAATTCAATATTCTGCTAGAAAAGATAAATGTCACCAACCTTAGAGCTGACACTGCTCTTGGAACGCCACAGTACTCTTTGAAACTGTGGAGTACCTTAGACTGTGACAAGTAAAGACCTGCGTCAAGGCCAGGTACATAAAACATAATAACTTTGGGAATGAGGGGTTTGTTCTGCATATCGGAAGACAACTCAGCATTACACACACCAAAAATATTGTGTATGATATGCAAGTGCCAATCTGGAAAAACAAAATCCTTCTTAAATAAAGAAATGGTTATATTGAACTATATTAGCTGATTTGTTGTTTATTGATATTTTTCCACAAGGTTGTTCATCACAATTCAAATTACTTTGTATTCTCTACGCAACACAAACAAAAACAAATAAATACAAATCTACCAAATAAAGCACTACAAGAAAATCAGTAGCTAATTACAGTACAATTTACAAAATCCACGCAAATATATATACACAGAGGGGAAAGAGAGGGGGAAGGAGAGAGAGAGACAGAGAGAGAGATCATAGAGAGAGGGGAAAGAGAGATGTGCATACCAGGAAGAGAGAGAGAGGGAGAGACGCCTTCCCTTGCATCCAAAAATAAGCCCTAATGCCCTAGTTTTGAACACCGACTAAAACCCCAAATTGAAGTCAAATTAAAACCCTAAACGAAACCATAACTAAAGCCCCCGTAAAAGAAACATACAAATCAACCAAAGGAGGCGAGAATTAAAGTAAACATTTATGTATATATAGATTTTGCATAACCAGGAGAAGAGAGGGGGAGAAAGAGAGGGGAAGAGTGAAGGGGAGAGAGAAGCAAGAAAGAGAGACTGAAAATATATTAAGATGTGAAGCATGTGAAGCAATTAGATTATCAGACTGTTCTATTTCTCAAAAGCGCGGTGTTTTTTTTGGAAAAACCGGAAACTCAATAAAATATTATTAAAATTTAAATAGATTAAATATTGATAATTATTTTAAATATAAATATATATAATCGTATATTTATATTTGATAATTTGTGTATATGACTTAAATAAATATATCTTAACATTCACATGACTGGATCGTTAAAAAGATTATACTAAAAAAATATATTAGAAAAATTAGATGTCACTTTTTTAATACATAAATATTTTACAAATTATTAGGAAATATATTATTTTTATAGAAATAAAAAATTGACTTTAGAAGTATACTATTAACTTTGAGAAATAATAATAATAACATATATATATAGGGGCTACTCCAATGGAAACCAATTTATAATAGAAACTATAAACTAAATAATTTTTTTAAAAAAACTAATTCGAAATATAACACATATGGTATGCAAATCGATCGTTGAGAGATATAGAAAAATATAATGAAATCGGATTTTAAAAAAAACTTACGGTTTGGCGAGAAAAATCAAATTAAAAACGGAGAGGAAAAACTGAAATTGGGTGTGGGAGGATGCAGAGTAATTGGGTGGTGTGATTTAAGGGGGACCATTAGATTAGTTACATCTAATGGCTTAGATTGGTTCCTAGTTTCTATTTTAATTTTATTTTTTATTTGATCATTCCCCTATATATATATATATTTCAATATTAATTTATTTTTATATAAATAGCTTTTTCTTAAAATAAAAAAATTCCCTTATATATTTCGCAATACCTTTGGACAATTTATCCCGAAATGATTAGAACATATTATAATTTATATTATAGGAGTCAATAAATATATATATTAGTGATATAACCAAAATTTTATATCAAAATAATTTTATTTGATTTACCATTTTAACAATCAAACATTAGTTTCACTAATACAACTAACTAGTGTTTAATCCTCAATTGTTGTTTCGATTATTTTAAAAATATTTTTCATCGATCCAACTGTATGGATTTCAATATATATATATATATATATATATATATATATATATATATATATTAGTGATATAACCATAATTACATATCAAAATAATTTTATTTGCTTTGTGATTTTAACAGTCAAGCATGAGTTTGATATGTACAACTAACCAGTGCTTAGTTCTTAATTTTTGTTTCGATTATTTTAAAAATACATTTCATCGATCCAACCGTATGTATGTCAATAGATATATATATTAGTGATAAAATCAAAGTTACATATCAAAATAATTTTATTTGGTTTTTTTTTCATTTTAACAGTAGAGCGTGAATTTGACATGTACAACTAACTATGTTTAATCCTGAATTTGTGTTTCGATTATTTTAAAAATATTTTTCATCGATTCAACCGTTTGGATATCAATAGATATATATTAGTGATATAACCAAAGTTACATTTCAAAATAATTTTATTTGGTTTGACAATTTAACAGTCGAGCATCAGTTTGACTAGTACAACTAACTAGTGTTAAATCATGAATTAGTGTTTCGATTATTTTGAAAATATTTTTCAACGATCCAACCGTATGGATGTCAATAGATATATATTAGTGATATAATCAGAATTTCATATCAAAATAATTTTATTTGGTTTGACAATTTAACAGTCAAGCATCAATTTGACTAGTACAACTAACTAGTGTTGAATCTTGAATTAGTGTTTCAATTATTTTAAAAATATTTTTCAACGATCCAACCGTATGGATGTCAATAGATATATATATTAGTGATATAACCAAAATTTCATATCAAAATAATTTTATTTGGTTTGACATTTTAACAGTCAAGCTTCAGTTTGACTAGTACAACTAACTAGTGTTGAATCTTGAATTAGTGTTTCGATTTTTTAAAAAATATTTTTCAACGATCCAACCGTATAGATGTCAATGGATATATATATTAGTGTTATAACCAAAATTTCATATCAAAATAATTTTATTTGGTTTGAGATTTTAACAGTCAAGCTTCAGTTTGACTAGTACAACTAACTAGTGTTGAATCTTGAATTAGTGTTTCGATTATTTTAAAAATATTTGTCAACGATCCAACCGTATGGATATCAATAGATATATATTAGTGATATAACCAAAATTTCATATCAAAATAATTTTATTTGGTTTAACATTTTAACAGTCAAGTTTTAGTTTGACCAGTACAACTAACTAGTGTTGAATCTTGAATTAGTGTTTCAATTATTTTTAAAATATTTTTCAATGATTCAACCGTATGGATGTTAATATATATATATATATGTTAGGAATATGTGCATTAGTTTGATGATAAGTTAAACAAAACACTTAAGTAGAAATCTAGTGTTTGTAGCCTCAACGAATAAGACCATCTTGGCTATCCGTTTAAGGAGTAGCTTTACTTAGCAATAAGTTTAGTATTGTAGCACATTTCATTCTCTGGATTCAAGTTGTAATTCTTAGATGTTGTAGAAAAGTATCAGTCATGTTGACTACTATTGGATATGCAAATAGGAGGGCTAATTGTAAATATTTCATGCCCTGTAATTCTGTATAAGTGAAGAAGTATCAACTGATATTGAAGACCTTCAACGGATAAGAAACAAAGCTTCAACGGATGTCTCTAATGCTTCAACGGATAATATCCATCAAAGGATAAGTGCTTCAACGGATAAAGACTTCAACTGATAATGCATCAACGGATAAAGCTTCAACGGATAAAGCCTCAACGGATAAGGCATCAACAGATGAAAGCTTCAACGGATGCTTAGTTCATTAGCAGTTGATAGTGACAATTCACAAGCTGACAGAGGCACATGGGTTGACGGAGACAAACTGGAATGTGGAAGCCTCTAGGAGGAATCAAGAAAATGCAGCATTCCCATTCTGATGCAAACAAGGAAGTATTCAAAGATTCACAGATTATCCTAGATTGCATTGGATAGAGAAATGAAGAAGAAACATGTGAAGAATCCTTTCAATTGTATTTTACAGTTTTGTCTTCACTTGTAAACTTGGTGTTATATAAACCAAGTAGCAGCTAGTAATTAGATAAGAATTTTCCTGAGCTGTTTAGAAATATCAAGAGAGAAAATCATCTAGTTTGTACTAGGAAGCAGCTGTGATTTAATTCTTTGAATCACAGATTTTCTGAAATAACACATCTCTGGTGGAACAACAAATCCACCAGAAAAGTTTTTAAGTTCTTTGTGTTCTTTACATTTGTGTTTGAATATATATCTGTCTGCATCAGCTTCAAGCAATTCACACACATTTGTTCACTTAAACACTTAGCCTTAGAAACTGCTCAAAACTTGAAAAAGTTTTGAGATTTACATTCAACCCCCCTTCTGTAAATCTCATTGTTAGTCCACTGGGAATAACAATTGGTATCAGAGCAAGCTCTTAACATACAAAGAGTTTAAAGATCTATTTTGCTAACATCATGAGTGCACAGAAGAATCCTCCTGCTACCATCATGAGTAGGAAGGATATTGGTATAAAGATCCCAGTCCTGGAAAAAGATAATTATCATCACTGGAAAGTGAAGATGCATTTACATCTTCTTTCTCAAGATGAAAGCTACATCAACTGTATTGAAAATGGTCCTCACATCCCTCACAAAGTAGCCACAGCTGCTACTGCAACAGTTGCTGTTGGACAGTCCATTCCCAAGCCAAAAGCAGAATGGACTATTGAAGACATGGAAGAAATCCGCAAGGACAAGAAAGCCATGAACATTTTGTTTAATGGCTTAGATCAAGATATGTTTGACAATGTCATCAATAGCCAAACTGCAAAGGAAGTTTGGGATACTGTACAAATCATCTGTGAAGGTACTGAGCAGGTTAGAGAGAACAAGATGCAGCTTCTTATTCAACAGTATGAATACTTTCACTTTGAAGAAGGTGAATCATTAAATGATACCTTCAACAGATTTCAGAAACTGTTAAATGGATTGAAGCTGTATGGTAGAGTGTACCAAGTCAAGGATTCCAACTTAAAATTTCTTAGGTCCCTACCAAAGGAATGGAAGCCCATGACTGTCTCTTTAAGAAATTCTCAAGATTATAAGAACTTCACACTTGAAAGATTATATGGAATTCTGAAGACTTATGAACTTGAAATGGAGCAGGATGAGCTGTTGGAAAAGGGAAAGAGAAAAGGAGGAACAGTTGCTCTTGTAGCTGACAGTGAGAAGATGGAAGCCAGGAATGAGGAGAAGACAATGCCAAGTCTCAAAATTGGCACAAGCAAATCAGAATCAAGCAAGGGTAAAGAGCAAGCAGCTGAGGATGAAGACAATTCCAGTCAGGATGACTCTGATGATGTTGATGAACATCTGGCTTTTCTGTCCAGGAGGTTTGCAAAGATGAAGTTCAGAAAAAATACAAAGTTCACTAAGCCAAACAAAAACATGGTGGACAAATCAAAGTTCAAATGTTACAACTGTGGCATTAGTGGACACTTTGCAAGTGAGTGTAGAAAGCCAACTTCTGATAAAAAGAAATTTGAGCAAGTTGATTACAAAAAGAAGTATTTTGATTTACTCAAACAAAAGGAAAGAGCTTTTCTCACTCAAGATGATTGGGCAGCAGATGGGGTCAATGAAGATGATGATATGGAATATGTCAACCTAGCCCTGATGGCTAATTCTGATGAAAATGAAACTAGTTCATCAAGCAACCAGGTAATTACTACTGATCTCTCTCAGCTTTCTAAACATGAATGCAATGAAGCCATAAATGATATGTCCAATGAATTATATCATTTGCGTGTTTCCCTTAAATCACTAGCAAAAGAAAACACTAGGATCAAGGAGAATAATGTGTTTTTAAGTGATAGGAATGTTGTGTTAGAGGATCAGGTAATTGAGCTTGAAAAGATAAAACTTAAATGCTTGACTGTTGAGAGTGAACTAGCAGAAGCTGTTAAGAAAGTAGAAATTCTTTCTAAACAGTTAGAAAGTGAGCAAGAGGTAATCAAGGCCTGGAAAACATCTAGGGATGTTAGTGTTCAGATTGCAAAGGTTCAGGGAATTGAATCATTCTGTGAGGATGCCTGGAAGAAAAACAAAAAGGAGTTAGAATTAATTGATGGATTGTCAACGGATGTGGAATCAACGGATGATGAAAGTTATCCGTTGAAGGAAGAAAAGGAGCATCCGTTGAAGGCTCATCAATTAAAACAGGCAAGTTCTTTTAAAAATAAAAACCTCAATAAAAAGAATGATTCAACTCTCAAGAACTTTGTCAAAGAAGGAGCCAGCACATCCAGAGATGTCAGTAAGGTGAATATAGGACACATGACTTTAGATCAGCTGAAAGATAGGCTTAAGTTGGTTGAGGATAAGAAGGAAACTAAAAGAAAATCTAAAAGAAATGGGAAGGTAGGGATTAATAAACATAACAATTACACACCTGATAGGTATGCTCCTAGAAAAAGCTGTGTGCATTGTAAAAGTGTTAATCACCTATCTGATAATTGCAAATCTGTTAAAAATGCTCCCATGCCTTCAAATCCCTCCATGCCTAACATGTCTATGTCACCTCTGCATGCTATGCCTGTTATGTCTCACCAGAATCCCCATGCACATTTTGCAAACATGCCATATATTAATAATCCTTATTTTACTGCATTTAGTATGCCTCAAATGCCATACAATATGCCTATGTGGAATAACATGTTTGCACAACCTATGCCTTATCAAATTCAATCAAATGTGTTAAATGATTCTGTGACTAACCCTACACTTCAACCAACCACATCTGAGACCAAGGTTGACCCAAAGTTACCTAAGTCAAAAGATGCAGGAGGAATGAAGTCTAGGAAAAAGACTAACAAGGCTGGACCCAAGGAAACTTGGGTACCAAAATCAACTTGATTGATTTTGCTGTGTGCAGGGAAAAAGAAGGAATCTATGGTACTTGGACAGTGGTTGTTTAAGACACATGACAGGAGATTTCACCCTGCTCACAGAGTTTAAGGAGAGAGCTGGCCCTAGCATAACCTTTGGAGATGACAACAAAGGGTTCACTATGGGATATGGCTTGATTTCAAAAGAAAATGTCATCATTGATGAAGTTGCATTGGTTGATGGTCTCAAACACAATTTATTGAGCATCAGTCAACTATGTGACAGAGGGAATACTGTTTCCTTCAATTCTGAAGCCTGTATTGTCACAAGTAAGAAGGACAATAAAGTGGTTCTAACTGGAGTTAGAAAAGGGAATGTGTACCTAGCTGACTTCAACTCTACAGATGCAGAATCCATTACTTGTCTTTTCAGCAAAGCAAGTGCAGTTGAAAGTTGGCTATGGCACAAGAAGCTATCCCATTTGAATTTCAAGACAATGAATGATCTAGTCAAAAAGGACTTAGTTAGAGGAATGCCTCTAGTGGAATTCACAAGGGATGGACTGTGTGATGCTTGTCAGAAAGGAAAGCAAAAGAAAGTATCATTCAGTAAAAAGCTTGAATCTGCAATTGATGAACCATTACAACTGCTACACATGGATCTTTTTGGACCAGTCAATGTATTGTCAATTTCAAGGAAAAGATATTGCCTAGTGATTGTTGATGATTTCTCTAAGTTTTCATGGGTCTATTTTCTTGGATCAAAGGATGAAGCTAGTGAAATCATTATCAATCATATCAAGCAAGTCAACAATCATCCTGATTTCAAAGTAAGGAATATTAGGAGTGACAATGGAACTGAGTTCAAGAATTCAACCATGAAGTTGTTCTGTGAAGAAAGTGGGATCATGCATGAGTTCTCAGCTCCAAGGACTCCACAACAAAATGGTGTGGTGGAAAGGAAGAACAGATCACTAATTGAAGCTGCAAGGACAATGCTTGAAGAGTCAAAACTCCCAACTTATTTTTGGGCTGAGGCTGTTAACTGTGCATGTTACACTCAGAACATTTCTCTAATCAATCAAGCAAAAGGCATGACTCCCTATCAATTATTCAAGAGAAGAAAACCAACTTTAAACTTTCTACATGTCTTTGGTTGCAAATGCTACATCTTAAGGAATCAATCTGATCACAAAGGGAAGTTTGATGCAAAGGCTGATGAAGGAATATTTGTTGGTTATTCTGCTGGAAAATCTTATAGGGTCTACAATCTTAGAACAAACATTGTCATGGAATCTGTGCATATTGTGTTTGATGATAAAAAGATTGATGGACTAACAGATGAGGGACATCATGAAGGGCTCAAATTTGACAACATTGAGATATATTGTGATGATAGTGAAGATGAGAATGATGAAGAAGGCATCTCAAGAAGAATTCAGAATCTGCCTTTGGATAATGCACAGAATGCTGCATCCGTTGAAAGTCATAATTCAGCTTCCGTTGAAAGAAGCAATGCAGCATCCGTTGAAAGACAAAGTGCATCATCCGTTGAAGTTCATAATGAAGCATCCGTTGATCACAGTCTGTCAACGGATAATCAATTCACTTCATCAGTTGATAGAGCTCCCAATTCCTTTCAAAGGATCAGCAACTCAGGGGGAGTTTCAACCAATCAACATTCTATTTCACATCATGACAATACTGAGGCAACCTCATCTAGAGCTAATCTACCACCTCAAAGGAAATGGACCAAGAATCACCCTTTTGAACTGATCATTGGTGATGCTACATCTAAAGTGCAAACTAGAAGGGCTACTCAAGATGAATGTCTGTACAGTAGCTTTCTATCACAGGAGGAACCTAAGAGAGTGGAAGAAGCTCTATTGGATCCAGATTGGATTTTAGCAATGCAAGAAGAGCTAAACCAATTTGAGAGAAACAAAGTATGGAAGCTGGTACCCAAGCCAAAGAACAAGAGTTCTATTGACACAAAATGGGTATTCAGAAACAAGATGGATGAAAATGGCATTGTCATAAGGAATAAAGCCAGATTGGTTGCTAAAGGCTACTCTCAACAAGAGGGAATAGATTTTGATGAAACATTTGCTCCAGTTGCCAGACTTGAAGCCATCAGAATCTTTCTAGCCTATGCAGCTAATGCCAATTTCAAAGTCTATCAAATGGATGTCAAGAGTGCATTTCTAAATGGGGAATTAGAGGAAGAAGTTTATGTAAGCCAACCTCCAGGATTTGAAGATCCAAATTTTCCAGACTATGTGTATTATCTGTTGAAAGCACTCTATGGACTAAAGCAAGCACCTAGAGCCTGGTATGAGACTCTGTCAAAATTCCTTCTAGATAATCACTTCACAAGAGGTACTGTTGACAAAACTCTCTTCTTTAGAAATGTTAATGGCTCTAAAATACTTGTTCAAATTTATGTAGATGATATTATATTTGGATCTACAGATGATAAGCTTTGTAAAAAGTTTGCTAAGTTAATGCAAAGTAAATATGAAATGAGCATGATGGGAGAGCTAACTTATTTTCTTGGTTTACAAGTTAAACAAGTTAGTGATGGAATTTTCATTAGTCAAACTAAATACATTTATGATCTTTTAAAGAAGTTTGACTTAATGGATTGTTCAACTGCAAAAACTCCCATGGCCACTGCCACCAAGCTTGAATTAAACAAGGCTGAAAAGTCTGTGGATATTTCAAGTTATAGAGGCATGGTTGGCTCACTTTTATATTTAACTGCTAGTAGACCTGATATAATGTTTTCTACATGTCTCTGTGCTAGATTTCAAGCTGACCCTAAAGAATCTCACTTAGTGGCTATTAAAAGAATTTTCAGATATCTCAAAGGGACTCCAAATCTAGGAATTTGGTACCCTAGAGAGTCTGGTTTTGATCTAATTGGCTACTCAGATGCAGATTATGCAGGCTGCAAAATAGACAGGAAAAGCACAACTGGTACCTGTCAATTTCTAGGGAACAAGCTTGTGTCATGGTTCAGCAAGAAGCAGAATTCTGTTTCCACATCAACAGCTGAAGCTGAGTACATTGCTGCTGGTAGTTGCTGTGCACAGATATTATGGATGAGGAATCAACTATTTGACTATGGTCTGACTGTTGACAAGATTCCAATATTCTGTGACAACACAAGTGCCATTGCCATTACTGAAAATCTAGTGCAGCACTCAAGAACCAAGCACATTGATATCAAGTACCACTTCATTAGGGAACATGTGATGAAAGGTACAGTGGAACTTCATTTTGTTCCAAGTGAACAGCAGATTGCAGACATATTTACCAAGCCACTTGATGAATCAACATTCACAAGATTAGTAAGTGAGTTAGGTATGCTTAATTATTCATAATTTATGTCATCTATATAATCTGCCTTGAAGCCTGAAATGAATTTGCTGTAAGAACAAATTTGGCTTTAAGTAAGATTTATCCTATCAACGGATATTCCCCATCCGTTAAAAGCCAAAATTGTTCTATCAACGGATGTTCATTATCCAAATTGAAAGACAAATACATTTCTGGTAATTTTATCCTTCAACGGATAAAATGGTGTTGATCATCAACGGATAACTATTTACCTTATCCGTTGAAGTGTCACATCAGTTACTATAAGTGAGTCACAGCCGTTGATTCTTTTACTCAACCGTTGATACAGATATACAGTGTTGTATGTCTTTGTATTTAAGGTAGTTTTTAGAATTTCTATAGTTTTATTTATTCTTGAACGGCTGTAACTTACTTAAAAGTATCATTTAATCATTTTATTTACGTTTTAATTCAAGAAAGTATAAAAGCCCAATTGAACTCTTATTTTCACTTTACGCTTTCTTGCAATTCTTATTCTCCTTCTCTCCCAAAAATTCTCAAGTTTTTCTCTGCAACCTCTACTCACAACAATGGCACCAGTAGTCAAAATTATGTCTCAAACAGGATTTGTTTATGAAAAGAATAATTTCGTAGCCTTGGCTGAAAAGAATGAAGCCCATTCTGATTATCACAAGATGATGGACTTCATCAAAAACTGCAAACTAAGCTATGCAATGCTGGAAGCCCCAACCATCTACTGTGAGGTGATTGAGGAGATTTGGACAACTGCAGAGTTCAACTCCACAGATATGACTATTGCCTTCTCTCTCAAAGGTAAGGACTATTGCATTAACTGTGATGATATACAATCTTGCTTTAAGTTGCCTGAGAATAATGCCATGACACCACACACTGATAAAGATGTATCTGCTATGTTAGATTCCATAGGCTATGCTTTTGATTCTGCTAGTTTAGGTAGTATTAGAAGGAAAGGCCTTAGGAAAGAATGGAGTTTTCTTGGAGATGCCTTCATTAAAGTTTTCTCTGGGAAGATTAGCAATTTTGATGCCATAACTTCATCTCTTGTTAATATGCTCTATATGCTAGTTTCTGATAGGTACTTTAATTTTAGCAACTGTGTTATGCTAGAATTAGGATCCAGATTAGGTAACAAAGCTAATAGACCACATAACATCTACTATGCTAGATTCTTTATGTTATTGGCTAACCATGTTGCTGAAGGTTTGGTTATATCAAATGAGAATAATAAACTCAAATGCTGGGCACAAGAGAAAAGGGTCCTTGCAGACCTTTTGAGAATGAACCTCAACAGCCAGGTGCCATTGGTATACTTGCCAATCATGAATGCACCACAGGTAAGTGAGGTAAACACTTCTATAACTCCTACTATTTCCAACCCCATTATTTCTTTGCCCTCTAGTGTGGCCATGGAATCTGTGTCTTTGTCCAAACAGGTTCCTGCCAAAGCCACCAAAACCAAAGTTTCAAAACTCAAGTCAAAGAAACCTACCTCTGTTGTTTCTCAAAAGACAACAGTTGTAACAACTACCATAAACCCTGAAGGGAGTGAACAGGGTGTGAGTGGTGAGGGGAGGGGTGAACATCAAGAAACCCCCCAGGATAAGGTGGGAGAGGTGAGTGGTACCCAAGCCAGCCAAACCACAGTCTCTCAAAAGACTGTGGTGGTTCAAAAGGAGTCCAACACATCCCTAGTTGCATCCTCCCAAAAGGATGTAACTATTGAAAATAGTCCCCAACCAGGGACACAGAACAAAAGAGGGAGGGACACTGAAGCCACACATTCACCAATTAAAGCCTTTTCAAGGAAGAAGAAGGCCAAGACCCTAGTTTCCACACAAGGGACACACACAGCACAGATACATCCACCTGTATCTGAGCCTTCACAAATTCAGCTTGATGTGATTCCAGCAAATGTGGAATCACAGCCCCATTCTCTCATAATAGAAACACACCAATCATCAAACTCTCCATCACCCTCTCTGGATGTGGATATGATATTCACATCAATTCCTGATTCTCCCTCATTAAAACTCAGGGAGGAGCCCCACTCAAAACCTGATGATCATCATCTTTTAGATGATTTGTTGGATCATCAGCCAATTCTTTCAGATGTAGTTGAAGAATCTGTGTTACCTCACTTAAAATCAATTCCCACAGATTCAACAATTATGTCACTTTCTATATCTACATCTTTTCCTTCTTCAACGGATATCTCTCATCCGTTGACAAGTGGTTGTTCTTCAACGGATAAGCTTAACAGCAGTTATCCGTTAATACCATCAGTTTCCACTTCAACGGATACTCCCTATCCGTTGATGGTCTCTACACACATAACAGAAACAATACCAACTGTAGAGGACATGGCTACTGTACATTCACTTTTAGGTTTGAGGGAAGGGAGTGATCTTTTGAGTGAGAGGCTGGGTTGCTCCCAAGCAAAAGGAGAGGTTGAGAGTCACCATATGCATGCTATTTCTTCCAGCATGGCAAAAGTGAGTGAAGGGAGTGCCACCTTAGAAGGTGAGGGTGAGGGTGTGAGGGTGTGTGTGAGCCAGGGGGAGCCCCTGATGCAAGAAAATAGAGAAAAAGAGAGAAAGGCAGGTACAGAAGCTATAAGGGTGGATCCAGCCATTGCTAGTGAGTCAATGAAAGTGGATGATGCAGAAAAGGAAAAACAATTTCAGCAACATTTCAAAGCTGCAATTGATAACATTTCCTTGGATGCTGACACTTTTACTCATCCTGTTTCAGCCTATCAATTATTGGCTGCTCAGGGCAATGTGGAAGCAGAACAGACATTACACATTGTACACACTTCAGAATCTCTTCTCAGAGACAAAGTTGTTGTTAACAAGCTGCCTTCTCAAGCTGGTGAGCCATCTGAAGAATTTGGAGTGAATTCTAATGATGATGACTCTAATTCTTTGGATGAGAGCATGAACTTAGGGGGAGTAGCACGCCCAAGTTCTGTTCCTGATCTTTCTGAATGGGCATGGGCAAAAGCCTCAACACCAAGAGAGTTTAGTGTCACTTTGATTAGACAAGTCATGACAATTCAGCAGGCCCTACAGGAGACTACAGATGCTGGTACCAAGGCAATTCTTCAAGCTCATCTGGAATCTCTGCATCTCTTGCAGTTGCAGCATTTTCAACAAAATCTAAGTGTGGATGAGCTCAAACAGGACATTGCTGATCTGAAATCCTACAATGCTGAGAAGTTGGATTCAGTCATACCTTATGGTACTATGCAAGATTTGTTGGGGAGACTGAGGAAAGAATCTGATGCTGACAAGAGACTGGCCAGATTGGAAAACAGGGTTCAAATCATTGAAGATTCTATGGTCACCATTCTTCAGAATCAACAAACTCAAACAAATCTACTCATGCAATTGGCCAATGCACAAGGCTTGACTCCTACCCTTGATGATAACAAAAATGGGGAGAATAAAGGGAAAGCGGAAGGAGAGCCATCAACAACAGTTCAAATTTCTCAAGTGCTAGTTCCTGTCATCACCACTTCTCCAATTATTCAAATCAAAGGAAAGCTTGATGGAATTGATCTAATCCAGATAGCAGCAGCTGAATTGCAAGTCAAAGAGCAAAGGAAGAAGATTGATGAAAAGATGCAACAAATATTTGGTTCTACAACTTCTCAATCATAATCTATGAAGCACAGCACAAAAGTGGAATCAATTATTATGGAACTCAAGCCAGTAGGGAGGAATAAGGTTGGAGAGACTTCTTCCATGGATTTGAAACCTATGGTCCTCAAGCCCAACAACAGATCCAATAAGGACTCTACAAAGAATCCTCCGAAGGAAGTGGATTTTCCTCTTCCAAAGGCTGATGAGGACAAGCTTTTGGGTAGAAGTATCTCATATCTCAAAGAGACCATAGATGTGGCTGTAAGGAGAAACATGGCTATTATCTTCAGAGAGGGAAAGAGCATATGTGTGATGCAAGGACGTCCCAAATTCTCAATAGCCTAGAGGGAAGAAACCAGAAGGTTGAAGGAAGAAGCCAAGCAGCTAAAGGCTGACAAAAGAGCACAAGCAAAGCTTGACAAACAGCTAAAGTCAAGTCAGGCTGGAGAATAGAAAGAAATTGAAGACAAAAGTGAAGATGAAGCTATGGGGGACATGGTTGGTACTGAGATGGAGGAAAGAAGTAAAGGAAGAGAAGAATGGCAGAAAGGGAACAGAAAGAAGGTCAATGCAAAAAGAAAAATGGTAGATAAGACTGAAGAAACCCAATCAATATCCAAACCACTACCCTCTATTCCTGAACCCATTGTGCCTGACCCCTTCATGAACATTCATAGTGAAACAATCATTCCTAAGGAGGAACCAATTGATTGGGACACCATCAAATTGCCCACCTTCCTAACCTCTTCTCCACCATCAAAGAAGCAGAAAAGAAGAATCAAATCAACACCCTCTAGAGCCTCAATCAAATTCACACAGAAGCCTAAGCCTAAACCTCAAGCCTCTAAAGATGACTATGTTCACATCTGTGACATAAAAGAATTTTCAGACATTGAACTCTATCTGGATGAGCTGGAGGAAGTAAGGGGAATAGCTGCCTACAGACAGCTACCAGAAAGACTAGTGTTCAAATACAAAGGAGATGGGGAAAGAACCTGGCCTCTTTACAGAATTCTGAATGAAGGCTACTCTACCTTGATTAGAGTCTACTCAGCCATACAAAGGGATTCTGGCTTTACCAGGACTGCCAAGACTGAGATTCTCAACAAGATTGCCAACATAAGGAAAACTTGGAGGGAGCCCAATGCTTTGCCTAGAACTTTACTCATTCAAGAAAGAGGAATTACAATTCACAAATCACCTCATTGGTTGATGGAGTTCAGAGACAACAAAGGAGTCAGAAGATTTTTCAGAATTGAAGATCAGCTCAAGATTGCCAGTAATGAAACTCTCAAGGATATGCAATCTAAGTTGGACATCAATGAAGAAGATGAAGCTGAATTCTACAGACAACTTCAACTTCAAATAGAGGAGAATGACAGGAGGCTAGGAAAGAAAACAAGGGATCAAAGGAAAAGGAAGTAATCTGCTCAGGCTAAAGGAGCACCCTTGGAAATAATGTAACTCTTCAATTCCATCTCAGCATACACATTTTTGTAGCACTTTTGAATTTCTGCTTTATTACAGTTAATATATTTGTCAAGTGTTTTGTTATCATCAAGCTAAACCCAAATTTATGCCTACAGTTCTAGTAGACATAAATAGGGGGAGATTGTTAGGAATATGTGCATTAGTTTGATGATAAGTTAAACAAAACACTTAAGTAGAAATCTAGTGTTTGTAGCCTCAACGGATAAGACCATCTTGGCTATCCGTTGAAGGAGTAACTTTACTTAGCAATAAGTTTAGTATTGTAGCACATTTCATTCTCTGGATTCAAGTTGTAATTCTTAGATGTTGTAGGAAAGTATCAGTCATGTTGACTACTAGTGGATATGCAAATAGGAGGGCTAATTGTAAATATTTCATGCTTTGTAATTCTGTATAAGTGAAGAAGTATCAACTGATATTGAAGACCTTCAACGGATAAGAAACAAAGCTTCAACGGATGTCTCTAATGCTTCCACGGATAATATCCATCAACGGATAAGTGCTTCAACGGATAAAGACTTCAACTGATAATGCATCAACGGATAAAACTTCAACGGATAAAGCCTCAACGGATAAGGCATCAACGGATGAAAGCTTCAACAGATGCTTAGTTCATTAGCAGTTGATAGTGACAATTCACAAGCTGACAGAGGCACATGGGTTGACAGAGATAAACTAGAATGTGGAAGCCTCTAGGAGAAATCAAGAAAATGCAGCATTCCCATTCCGATGCAAACAAGAAAGTATTCAAAGATTCACAGTTTATCCTAGATTACATTGGATAGAGAAATGAAGAAGAAACATGTGAAGAATCCTTTCAATTGTATTTTACAGTTTTGTCTTCACTTGTAAACTTGGTGTTATATAAACCAAGTAGCAGCTAGTAATTAGATAAGAATTTTCCTAAGCTGTTTAGAAATATCAAGAGAGAAAATCATCTAGTTTATACTAGGAAGCAGCTGTGATTTAATTCTTTGAATCACATATTTTTCAAAATAACACATCTCTGGTGGAACAACAAATCCACCAGAAAAGTTTTTAAGTTCTTTGTATTCTTTACATTTGTGTTTGAATATATATCTGTCTGCATCAGCTTCAAGCAATTCACACACATTTGTTCACTTAAACACTTAGCCTTAGAAACTGCTCAAAACTTGAAAAAAATTTGAGATTTACATTCAACCCCCCTTCTGTAAATCTCATTGTTAGTCCACTGGGAATAACAATATATATTACTGATATAACCAAAATTTCATATCAAAATAATTTTATAGGGTTTGACATTTTAACAGTCAGGCTTCAGTTTGACTAGTACAGCTAACTAGTGTTGAATCTTGAATTAGTGTTTCGATTATTTTAAAAATATTTTTCAATGATCCAACCTAATGGATGTCAATATATATATATATATATATATATATATATATTAGTGATATAACCAAAATTCATATCAAAATAATTTTATTTGGTTTGATATTTTAGCAGTCAAGCTTTAGTTTGACTAGTACAACTAACTAGTGTTGAATCTTGAATTAGTATTTCGATTATTTTAAAAATATTTTTCAACGATCCAAGAGTATGGATTTCAATAGACATATTTATTACTGATATAACCAAAATTTCATATAAAACTATTTTGATTTGGTTTTCCATTTTAACGGTCAAGCATCAATTTGACTAGTACATCTAACTAGTGTTTAATCCTGAATTGGTGTTGAGATTATTTTAAAAATATTTTTCAACGATCCAACAGTATGGATGTAAATAGATATATATATTAGTGATATAACCAAAATTTCATATCAAAATAATTTTATTTGCTTTGACATTTTAAAAGTCAAGCATGAGTTTGACTGGTACAACAAACTAGTGTTGAATCTTGAATTAGTGTTTCGATTATTTTAAAAATATTTTTCAACGATCCAACAGTATGGATGTCAAACGATATATATATTAGTGATATAACCAAAATTTCATATCAAAATAATTTTATTTGGTTTGAGAATTTAACAGTCAAGCTTCAGTTTGACCAGTACAGCTAACTAGTGTTGAATCTTGAATTAGTGTTTCGATTATTTTAAAAATATTTTTCAATGAACCAACCGTATGGATGTCAAAAGATATATATATTAGTGATATAACCAAAATTTCATATTAAAATAATTTAATTTGGTTTGAGATTTTAACAGTCAAGTTTCAGTTTGACCAGTACAGCTAACTAGTGTTGAATCTTGAATTAGTATTTCGATTATTTTAAAAATATTTTTCAACGAT